>NW_015555317.1:44507-76005 GCF_001515605.1 Sinocyclocheilus anshuiensis
GAAGGAGTACTTAGGCTTCAGTGCATCTGCTTTAGACAGATCTAGAGAGTTAGCGCTGCAATTCTGCTTAGAACACTCTTTATTATCATCTTCTTCATCATCATCCCCAGCAGATACTGCATCACTGATGCAAGTCGTTCCAGGTTCCTTAGATGAGCTTGACTCATTTGTAACGTTTAGTTCAACCAATCCATGGCTTTCAGCAATGCTTGGATCAGGCTCCTCCATCACATGCTGAATCTTCTCCTTCTCTCTTACGAAGATCTGTGGAGCCTGAGAAGCTCTGCTCAGCACGGTTTCATCAATGCTGTCCATCAGTGACATCTCAGGTAGGGTCTCAGCTTCAATGATCTTGCTTGAGTTAAGCAGCTCCTCCTTGGAGAAGTGTCTGAGCAGGAAGTCAGTGATGTGGTCTGCAGGTTGTATGGGTGTGGCTACGGGAGGAGCCACATCCTTTATTGCTTTATGATTCGATAGAAGAGCATGAGTATGATTAGATTGGCAGGCCTCTGTTTGTTCTGCACTACCGATTGGCATACTTAACTTATCAAGCGTAGTGAAATTCTGGCAGGGCATCTCAGTAACCATTTCACATAGAAATGCTTCTAAATTCATCTCTGTTTGATTGGTGCTTTGCGCACCATCATATGGGAGCTCTTCATGTTCTTCATCACTGGTGTTGACAGCATCATCCACGTGTGCTCCAATGACTGGCTTCACTTCAGGGGTGAGTTTCTGCACTGCTGCCTTGAGTATGTTTCCTTTCCTGTTTCTGGTGTTTGAATGCTCTGTGCACTCACTACTAACTGATTCAACACCCTCTGAAGAGCCCTCTTCAGTCTCGCATGACTCTGACAGCTCTGCATTATCTGTACACAAAATAAAAAGACAGTGGTTCGGTTAAAGTCTTTAATGTCTTGGTAAAATATTATAATATAAACCCATTTTTAGAGACTAAAATAGACAGAAAAAGGATTAAAATAGGGTTAAATTTTGGTAAAACAATTTGGTTAAAAATATGACTGTTTTTACTCTATTTTGGACAAACTTATGAATCAGAGGTGTCATGCTATGGAGGACGAAACCTGCAAAAACAATAAATAAATAAATACACAAATAAGTAAATAAATGTGTGCATAAATACACGTATTCTTGTTTAAAAACATAAATAAATAATTAAACATGTGATGAAAGTAGGCAAATAAATAAAATAAATTGGTGGGCAAATGGAAAATGTTTAAGGAAATGCTAAACATCCTATTTATTTTCCTTTGATCGCTCATTTATTTCTGAATGTAGTTCCACATTTATTTTTCCTCTGCGCAACATGCTAATGAGAGGGTGTCAATTATGCAAGAGTAGGCGGATGGTGTGTGACGCGCGCATGCGTATTAACTTCATCAGTCAAGGTGACTGGTTATTATCTTACACTTTTTCATAGGGTTAGTTTTGTAGTTATAATCATGAGAGAGCTAAATCATAAAAGATTTTAAGTGGCCAATGTAAAATATTAATGCTTACATAGCTCTTAATTGCAATACTGAACCGTTATTTGCTTAATAAACATACTTTTGTCACCTGTATTTTCTGTTCTGATAACTAATGGGAAAAAACTGTCTGTTCCTCGATAAAACCACTTCATACCAGTCATCTCACGATGACCAAGGGATACTGATATTACACTTGTCTCTAGCTGGAGACTCAATCGGGTTACAAAAAATGACGTCAGGAAACGACACTGGCCATTACGTTGGGTCGTTTGTAAAGTCACAGATACTGTACGAACAATACAGCTCAGTTTTTCTATGTATCTTGCTCTGTTGAACGGCAAAAGTGACTTTACTAGGCTATACTGGACTTACACCATGCATTTCCTGTCAGCGGGAAAGCCGCGCCCCCAGCTATCACAAGACCCGACCAAGTCCATGGTTGACTCCCTCTCATTAGCATGTTGCGCAGTTTAAACAAGAATTTGTGTATTTATACAGACATTTATTTATTTATTGGCATATTTATTTGTGTATTTATTTATTTATTTATTGTTTTTGCAGGTTTCGTCCTCCATAGCATGACACCTCTGATTCATAAGTTTGTCCAAAATAGAGTAAAAACAGTCATATTTTTAACCAAATTGTTTTACCAAAATTTAACCCTATTTTAATCCTTTTTCTGTCTATTTTAGTCTCTAAAAATGGGTTTATATTATAATATTTTACCAAGACATTAAAGACTTTAACCGAACCACTGTCTTTTTATTTTGTGTACAGATAATGCAGAGCTGTCAGAGTCATGCGAGACTGAAGAGGGCTCTTCAGAGGGTGTTGAATCAGTTAGTAGTGAGTGCACAGAGCATTCAAACACCAGAAACAGGAAAGGAAACATACTCAAGGCAGCAGTGCAGAAACTCACCCCTGAAGTGAAGCCAGTCATTGGAGCACACGTGGATGATGCTGTCAACACCAGTGATGAAGAACATGAAGAGCTCCCATATGATGGTGCGCAAAGCACCAATCAAACAGAGATGAATTTAGAAGCATTTCTATGTGAAATGGTTACTGAGATGCCCTGCCAGAATTTCACTACGCTTGATAAGTTAAGTATGCCAATCGGTAGTGCAGAACAAACAGAGGCCTGCCAATCTAATCATACTCATGCTCTTCTATCGAATCATAAAGCAATAAAGGATGTGGCTCCTCCCGTAGCCACACCCATACAACCTGCAGACCACATCACTGACTTCCTGCTCAGACACTTCTCCAAGGAGGAGCTGCTTAACTCAAGCAAGATCATTGAAGCTGAGACCCTACCTGAGATGTCACTGATGGACAGCATTGATGAAACCGTGCTGAGCAGAGCTTCTCAGGCTCCACAGATCTTCGTAAGAGAGAAGGAGAAGATTCAGCATGTGATGGAGGAGCCTGATCCAAGCATTGCTGAAAGCCATGGATTGGTTGAACTAAACGTTACAAATGAGTCAAGCTCATCTAAGGAACCTGGAACGACTTGCATCAGTGATGCAGTATCTGCTGGGGATGATGATGAAGAAGATGATAATAAAGAGTGTTCTAAGCAGAATTGCAGCGCTAACTCTCTAGATCTGTCTAAAGCAGATGCACTGAAGCCTAAGTACTCCTTCAGCAGGACCATGTCCTACAGTGAGCTGAAATACGGGCAGGGGAAGGTGCATTACCCACTACCTGATTTCTCTAAAGTGGCACCTAAAGTCAAAATACCTAAAGGTAATGGAAGCGTTAAGCCCATCAGCCAGTCACCAGCTATGGCCCGAGCCCAGTCATCCCCAGGCATTCTGGGTAAATCCACCTCCTCTTGTAAACCTACAGCAGATATCATCAGCAGGGTTTTAGAAGACTCCATCATGCCACCGGAGAATGTGTTTACAGACAAGGAAGTAGCACATCAGTTACAGGTGACTCTATATTTTATTGTAATATTTTAATATATAAAATAGAATGTAAAATTTGTAGACAAGCCCTGAAGTTGCTTAAGAAAGCCTAGTCTGGAAGTTTGAAATAGTTTAAAAAACTGTAAAGGTTTTCAGTTTGAAGTAGTTTTAAGCTTGAAAAGCTTGGCGTTTAAAGGATATTTAGATAGATACACAAGCAGCTTAAACATTAAAAAAAAAAGTTACAACTTAAATAACCAACCATTTAATTCATTTACAGGTTGAATATGACCGATTGCTTGCTAAATACACAGAACATGAAAACCTAATCGGTCAGGTGAGATTCAAGATGTTTTTTCCCCATTAATTTCGAAGCATTTCTTCTATGTATTGATGTTCATAAGTATATCTTGATAAGGGAACATAACACTAAATATTAACATTATAAATACTATGCCTTTATAATATATGCTCTCATATAGTATCAACATATGATCTGCATTTCAACATATCCTCATTTTAATTTGATTTGCAGCCCAGTTTGTGTGGGTTATATTGTTGCTTTCTTTTAAGCAGCAGATTCACGCTTCCAGTGAGCCTTCTGTGACTATTGACTGGAATGATGCAACTAGCAACAATGAAAAAACCAAACTGACAGCAACTAACCCACAAGCACCAGCCGCAGGCAAGAAGCCATTGTATTTCTTTCTCCAGCTGAAGTACTGTACTACACTGTAACCCTGACGGCACAGAAACCCTACCAGGGAAATTTGAGCTGGTTTCTTCAGCAGTCAAACAGACTTTCTAAAAGAGTGAAACAAGAAACATTATTAGGTGGTTTATAGTTCCAAAATAATAGAAAGTGCTATAAGATAAAATATGAATCAATGAACAAGGGACACTGCATGTTTAGATAATTTTTCACTTACATTTATGTAGATGCATTTTGTGTCCTCGTGTCTCATGTCTATTCAGCAGGTCCAAGTGAGAAGCAGTTTGCCCTGCAGAATTCTCAACCTGTGGAGACTGAATCACAGAGCCTGACAGACGGATTGAGACTGACCTCTGAGCTCAGAGACATCATCAGATCATTTATGCAGAAGGTACAGACAAATTCCACAAGTTAGCAAGATCTTTCTTTTTAAGATTTTGCTCTGTGCCTTATGTTGTGTTTTTAGTTCTTTAACATGCATTTAGCTTTTGCAGAACCTTCTAACGTCCAGGTGCGCTAGGCTACATCTGTTTTTTTTTCTCTCATTTGCAGGTAGATGAATTCAAAACATGTGTCACCACCATGTCAATGAATGTGGAGAAGCAACAGATGGTAACTGTATATATTTATAATAAATTGCATGAAACCATATTCATAATCATACACTGTTCAGACAAAAGATCAAAATTCAACCATGCATCACAAAATGGGGAGCAAATGTAAACTTTTCATCTTGTTTGTTTGATCTCTCTGCAGGTGCTAAAGAGCATGATGGAGGCCCAAGATCAGCTGGAGAGGAATTACCTCACAAAGAGGGAGGAGCATCGCGCTCTGGAGATGCAGAACTACAGGGGTTTAACCAGAAACACAGGAGAGTTTGACCCTGACAGGTAGACATCTCATCTGGCCAAACTGCATTTTACTACTAACTAATGATGTCAAAAAACTAGAATGCTCGTTATAATCAACAAGACTGTTTAAATTATAAGTTTGTGATGGTAAATTCCATCTTCACTATTGGCTCCAAAAAGCCATTAAAATGTTGTTAATTTAAAGTTTTTGGTTTGTGAAACAAAATTCCTACATGGACACAATTTATACTTAATATATAATATGTTTTATATATAAAACAAATTACTGGCATATACTGTATACTTATACCTTTAAATTAAAACATTTCTTAAAATCTTCACAAACAAACTCATTCAAGTGTGTCCAAACATTTGACAGCCAGTGTAAGTGTAATTTGACTGATTCCTTTAAAGGAACACTCCACTATTTTTGAAAATAGGCAAATTTTCCAACTCCCCTAGAGTTAAACAGTTGAGTTTTACCGTTTTCGAATCCATTCAGCCGATCTCCGGGTCTGGCGGTAGCACTTTTAGCTGTAGCTTAGCATAGATCATTGAATCTGATTAGACCGTTAGCATCTCGCTCAAAAATGACCAAAGAGTTTCTATATTTTTCCTATTTAAAACTTGACTCTTCTGTAGTTACATCGTGTACTAAGACCGACGGAAAATGAAAAGTTGCGATTTTCTAGGCCGATATGGCAAGGAACTATACTCTCATTCCGGCGTAATAATCACGGTCTTATCCGATTCAATGATCTATGCTAAGCTACAGCTAAAAGTGCTACCGCCAGACCCGGAGATCGGCTGAATGGATTCGAAAACGGTAAAACTCAACTGTTTAACTCTAGGGGAGTTGGAAAATGAGCCTATTTTCAAAAATAGTGGAGTGTTCCTTTAAGTCTAAAGTCTGTCAAAACAGGAGAATGAAACTGTTATAGGTCACTGGGTCAACCTGCAAGTGTCGTATCTTCACGTTTGTGTTTAAGGGAGGTCGAGGGGCAGATTTTTAGGATAGGCATGCACCTGGAAGACATTAAAGAGCAGATTGACAGAAATGTCTGCCATGTTTTCTATCCGCCTTCATCTTCCACTCCCTCTCCTCCACCTTGTGAAGATATCCCTCTCTCATCACCCCATTCATCACTGCATAAGGTAACACACACATTAATCTACTTTTTAGGTGATTTTCCCTCATTCATTCATTCATTTATTCAGTCATTCATATACTGTACACACACAAAATGACAAGTTTAGCTTATGCCATTTCTGCTTAAAGGAATAGTTCAACCCTAAAATTGGAAATTTGCTGAAAGTTTACTCACCCTCAGACCGTTTAAGATGTAGATGTAGTTTGTTGCTTCATTGGAACAGATTCGGACAAATTTAGAATCTAGCAATTTAACAGCCGATAAAAACATTACAATAATCCACAAGTAAAACACACGACTCCAGTGAAGTGAAAAGCTGTGTGTTTGTAATTAACAAATCCATCATTAAGGTGCTTTAACTTTAAATCATTGCTTCTGGCCAAAATAATCCATAATCCATATTTTTCACCAGGGAAAGCAATATTATACATGGAGGACTCATATTTTAGCCAGAAGCAAGTTAAAAATGTCTTAATGGTAGATTTTTTAATACAAACATGCAGCTTTTCATTTCACAAAATGTTAATTGATGGACTGGAGTCATGTGGATTACTTGTGGATTATTGTGATATTTTTATCAGCTGTTTGGACTCTCATTCTGACGGCACCCATTCACTATATAGTACACTGGTGAGCAAGTGATGCAATGCTAAATTTCTCCAAATCTGTTCAGACAAAGAAACAAACTCATCTACATCTGGCCTAAGGGTGAGAAAATTTCTATTTTGGGACAAACTATTCCTTTAAACTACTTCTCCTGTTGAGAGTCTGAAATTATTAATGCTCATGTGTACACACACAGTGAAGCTGATATTGTTGTGTGCCTCATATCCGTTTGCATGGCTTGTTTTGCTAGAAGTGAATGACTTGGCCGTGGTAGGTTTTGTGGATGCTGTGGCTGAATGAAAAGCATGTGTCATGTTGCAGGAGTCTGTCTTCAGCATCTCCTCTGTCAGACACAACATGGAGGACAATGATGATGAAGAGACCAGTGAAGATCACACAGCTGATGGGCTTTTTCCCAGCGGCACAGAAAACAGCTTCTATCATGTATCACAGTACAGCCATGTTTTATTCCTTATCTGTTTCTGCCTACCCATAGGCCACATTCACACTATGTTGTTTTGGGAAATAACAAATGCACAATGTAGAACTAAATTACCTGTATTCTCATTTTGTGTGTTTACAAAATAGAAGAGTCACTCTTATTTAAACTGAATCAACATTGCTAAATTAAAAACACAATTCGACTTAGATTTTTTAGTGTCTAGCTACTTTCTACGAAATGTATCTGGGGCGGTAATCAAAAGTTTGCAGGTTCAAACTCCACAATCCTTGAGCTATTAACATTAAGCCTTTAAGGGCATAATTCATCCAAAAATGTAAAAAATTATTTGTTATGTTAATTAGAAATGATGTGATCCAGTCCCTTGTTTAGGTCTTTTCTGAAAGATCACTGATGTGGGTCGTAAGAGGAGAGAGCGTATCGTGATATTTAGCACAGCTCAGGTTACAGGTTGAGAGGAGGGACAAGGGAATATCAGTTTCATTATGGAAACACTTAGTTCCCCCTGTTCGTTTTTCTGTATCTTCCTCTGAGGTATTCCACCTTCTCCACTGAAACGCCTGGCACTGCCAATGAGGAAGAGGAGAACAGACTGACCACAGGAGAGGACCAACACTACCAGGACGTCCTGGCACAAGTGTCCACCTCAACTTTATTAAAGCAGCTTACACACAATAGGTCAGTATTTTACTAGCAGATTTGTATTCTTTGCTGTGCGTGCTTTGCAACATTGTACCAGATAGCAATTTTAAAAGTTACAATTTTACAAGGATAGATGGTAAATCAAAGGTGCATGATTTAGGGTTATTATAGTTAACTGAAACTAAAACCATATTTTTTTGTTTTGTTTTGTTTCATCTATTTGCCAAAGCAGCATTTCTCATTTTAATTTAGTTCAACTAACAAAAAATGTATAAACATATTTAAAAGAAAATGTACAAAAATGCCAAAAACACACAACAAAATTACTAGAACCATCTAAAATTGGAATTAAAACAAAAAAATGTAATATTAATAAAAACTGTAATATTATCTCAATTATACAGGCATAATTGCAAGTAGCCCTCAGATGAGTCTGTGTGTTCTTGTTGTGTTAGCCCAGAAAATTAGATATATTTAGTGATTTGTGTTGCATGCTATTATTGCTTTATTGCATTGCACTAACAAAAAAGAACCAAAAGGAACATGGTACAATGTTAATATATGTTATTTTGAATTTCTGTAGAGTATTGTGTAAATCCTCATTGTACCATGGTACAGCCACAGTACTTTTTGTAAGCGTAATGCGAGTCCTGTGTTGCATTAACACTGACCAATTAGATACAATGGTGCAAATATTATCAGAGTATCAAAAATCAAAAACTATTGTAAATGTGAAAAAGAACCTTGTTTTTAATGGCTGCTGTGATCATTCCTCTCTCAGGTATGAAGAGAAGATCAGAGATAGTAAAGCCTCTTTCACTTCTGTAGGACCTTCTCCTTGGAATTCTCCTCAGCCAACCACAGACAAAACACAGGTAACACACACACACACACACACACACACACATACACACACACACAGCAACAGGATGACATGGAGAGAAAGAGATTAGGTTTGTCTGTGAGAAAACAAATCTGTTGCTTGCGAGAACCTGTCAATAACGTCAATGTCAATTGTTAAGGTTATAAAATGATCACATTTCCTCATAGACTGATATAATTATCAGGGTCAGCATTACATTTTGGAGATAAACAGAGTAAATAAGTTTTGTTGTATGTTAGATACAGTACAAAAACTTCCCCCAAATCATTCTTGTTTTTGAGATACTGTGGGATTTTCTTGTTAGTACTAATATTGTTTGAAGGCATTTGTTGCTACAGTGTGTCACTTGCAGCAGGTATGGGTTGTTCCTTTAATGGACATAATGGCAGAGAGAGTGTTTTTGTTCTTTCAGAGCTTTTTAAGTCCGGAAACTGACAGTGGCTTTGGCAGTTTTGACTTGAGCCGGCCAAACACAGGACTGTCCCAAACACCTTCTAGTGCTTTGAGGTAAATGCACACACAATGGCAGCTAGTGCTTTAAAACAGGGATGCAAATATGTCAATTATCAAAGGCAAAATATTTCATTTTGGTGTCTAGTAAGTTACTAGTGTAGAAAAAAACTGTATGTAATATTCACAAATGGGAATGCCAAAAGATAAGATTATAAATGCTAAACTAAATGTGCTTTTATATTCAGATTAGAATTTTTATCTTATGAAAGATATTCTATAGCAGAACTGACATTTGAAAAAAATATTACATTTTATACAAAATTTTCTGATGTTCCGTTCAGTTCTGCACTCTCTGATGATGTCATCAGCATGGCAAATATGAGCGGTTCAGACAGTGAAGCCTCCCACTCCAATGCACGAACAACTATAGCAGTGGCACCACGACCTGTGCAGCCCACAGTGAACCACCTGGAATATGAACAGCTGGGTACACAAGCCATGGAAGCTAGAAGCATTACCCAGAATGCACCTGTTAGAGCTCTAACAGAGGATGACACATCAGTAGGTGGCGCCACTGACATGCCTAACCAGGTGACTGACAGAAGAGGGGATATTCAGCTGGGAATGAGCGATTCTGCAAATGAGACACACTCAGCATCACACTGCTCATGCCACAAGTAAGTATTAAAGGAAGTTGTTTATTGATACTTGCAAATTGTTAGATTAACCATCATTTCCATTGTGCTCTTCACAGTAGTGAGGTTATCCTTGCACTGCAGTATGAGGTGTCGCGCCTCAAGAGGGCACTAGAGGAGAGCCTTGGACACCTGCCTCATGAGAGCAAGAAGACTGATTATCCGAATGGCAGGTATCCATTGGAGAGGAAGCATAAGGGACAGACCCGTAGCCAGAACAGAGGCCCCTCCCGCAGGTACTTCAAGTTAGGGTCCTATAAGTGTCCAACGAAATCAGATTTTTTTCCCACACATTTTTGGTTCCCCAAAGAACCTTTCAGTGAACAGTTCCTAAAAGAACCTTTTTTTTTCTTAGCGTGAAGAATAATCTGATGACCCTTTACACTATAAAGAACCTTTAGTGCAATCGAAAAGCTCCACAGTCTTAAAAATAAATATCCCAAAAGGGAATTTTTGTAGCGATGCCACAGAAGAACCACTTTGGGTTTCCCAAAGATTCTTTCAGTGAACGGTTCTTAAAAAATATATTATTTTCTTAGTGTGAAGAATATATTTTTTTTACTATAAAGAACCTTTAGTGCAATGGAAATGTTCCATGGATGTTAAAGGATCTTTAGAACCATGATGCCAATAAAAAAATATATATTTTTAAGAGTGTTGTTTCTTCGAGGTTTGCAAACCTAATATGCACCCTCACTGTACCATCAGACGTGTGAAGACAGACTCAAACCTTCAGACGACTGAGGACTGGATCTCTTCTGATATGGAGCTCAGCAAGAGCAAAGGTGACAGAGTCACAATTTGGTTCACACTTGTTTCTTTAGCAACACATGTAATAAATGTGGTTAAGTATTGGTGTTTGTTAATGTCTATACAGTGAAAAGTAAAGGGTATTTGTGTGTTGTCATTCACTGACGGTGAGGATTCAGATCACACCATGAGTTTCCAGAGAGCCTTCAGTCCATCACACGGACAAATACGCACCCGCTTCAGTGCTGACAAGAGGTCACATGACTCCAGAACCTTATCCAAGGGTATGACTATACTTTTAGCGAAATAGTATTTTGCTGCAGTTCAGTATGTAGAGAGATAAAGGCACTCAAATGTTCTTCTCTCAATGGTAACAGCCTCAGTGGAGAGCTTTCCTTTGGACACATCTCAGTTCAGCCAGTCTGATAGCCATCGGAGAGCCAGCATTGGGCCAACAATCCCCAGCACTGACACTGAGCCAACCAACAAAAGTGCCAGCTACAGAACTGCAAGTGAGGAACCACTTTAAAATCTGCTACCTCTGTATGTCATATACACTGGAAAACCAAGTAAAGAAATAGTGTCCTTTGTTGTTTCAGTGGGAAACTTGGGGAATATCTTCTTAAACGGCACAAAACTTGCCCCTTCTATTCCTGCTCATCCTTCCCATAAGCCTCTGCTGCAGGTCAACTATGGCTCCTCCTGTAGTATACCTGCTGTGTAAGCAATTTAGCAGTTAAATGGCAAACAAACTATTAAATACGCACCCAACACATCATATTACCAAAGCACAAATGCAGCTTGATCTGTCAAGGTTAGATCATAGACTTAATAGGTCATACAGTAAACTGTACACATAACCCTTAATTGACAATAGCATTTGACTGCACTGGCTGTTTTCCCAGATTTAAAGTGCGAGATCAAGCGTCAGAACCTGTGTCCACTAGGAGGTGCTCTACTCAGTCTGACTCAGCGCTGCTTCCCAGTAATGTCTTCTTTCAACGGACCTCACTGCAAACCAGTGGAAGACTACACCGCTCCAGCAGAGTCAGTTTAGACTGTCATACAGCTAACATCCACACAACAGAACAAGGCATAATTTAGTAATGCAAACATTTTGAATTTAAGTTAAAATGTAATTAAAAACTTTACAACGTTGATTATTTACAATATAATTCCAGCATAACAGTAACGTATACTAAACATATACATTACTGTTCAGAAGTTTGGGGGTTGTAAGATTTTTTTTTTTGTTGAAAGAAATGTTTATTCAATAAGGATGTAAATATGATAAAGATCTATAATGTTACACAATATTTCTATTTCAAATAAATGCGGTTCCTTTGAACTTTATATTCATCAAAAATGACTATTTTCACAAAAACATGAAGCAGCACAAATGTTTTCAACATTGATAATAATAAATGTTTATTGAGCAGCAAATCAGCATATTAAGATGATTTCTGAAGGATCATGTGACACTGAAGACTGGAGTAATAATGCTGAAAATTCAAATTACATTTTAACAATATATTAAAACAGAAAACATTTATTTTAAATTTTAATAATACAGTGGGGGAAATATTTATTTGATCCCCTGCTGATTTTGTAAGTTTACCCACCTACAAAGAAATGAAGGGTCTGTAATTTTTATGGTAGGTTTATTTTAACGGAGAGAGACAGTATATCAACCAAAAAATCCAGAAAAAACACATTATATAAAGGTTAGAAATTGATTAGCATTTCAGTGAGTGAAATAAGTATTTGATCCCCTACCGACCAGCAAGAATTCTGGCTCCCACAGTTTGGTTATATGCCCACGTGGAACACGGATTAGTCCTGCCACTTTAAGAAGTTACTCCTAATGTCAGCTCGTTAGGTGTATAAGACATCTGTCCACACAATCTGTATCTTCCATGCCAACCTCTCCCACAACCATGGGCAAGATCAAAGAGCTGTCAAAGGATGTCAGAGACAAGATTGTAGATCTGCACAAGGCTGGAATGGGCTACAAGACCATCAGCAAGAAGCTTGGTGAGAAGGAGACAACTGTTGGTGAAATTATTCGGAAATGGAAGAAATACAAAATAACCATCTATCGGCCTCGTTCTGGAGCTCCGTGCAAGATCTCGCCTCCTGGGGTAAGGATGATCATGAGAAAGGTGAGGGATAAGCCCCGAACTACACGGGAGGTTAGCCAGTCTCCAGACCTCAGTCCTATAGAAAATCTTTGGAGGGAGCTGAAACTTCAAGTTGCCAAACGACAGCCAAGAAACCTTAAGGATGTAGAGAGGATCTGTAAAGAGGAGTGGATGAAAATCTCCTGAGATGTGCAAACCTGGTAACCAACTACAAAAAAATGTCTTACCTCTGTGCTTGCCAACAAGGGTTTCTGCACCAGTCATGTTTTGCTTGGGGATTAAATACTTATTTCACTCACTGGACTGCAAATCAATTTCTAACCTTTATAATGTTTTTTCTGGATATTTTGGTTGGTATTCTCTCTATACGTTAAAATAAACCTACCATAAAAATTATAGACCCTTCATTTCTTTGTAAGTGGGCAAACTTACAAAATCAGCAGGGGATCAAATAAATATTTCCCCCACTGTATTTCACAGTAATACTGTATTTTTGAACAAATAAATACAGCCTTGGTGAGCAAATATTGCAAAATCTTACTGACCCCAGACTTTTGAACAGTAGTGTATTATATATTCACATACAGCATAGATATGTATTCATTTTTGTTGCATGCTTTTCAGGAGGAATCAATACATAAGACATTGGACAAGGCCTTGCAGGCAGCTTTTCTGATGAAGCAGACCACAGACAAGATGGCGGACGCTCTCTCTGCTGACCTGGCCAAGGCTCAGCTCCAGAGGAAGGTATTGGGCCTACATCCTCTCAGCAGTAGAGCGGGCAGTTAGCTGCACTGTAATATACTCTCTCTAGGACATTACAATGGAGTATACTCTAAATCATTTAAAGAATCTGATTTTACACACCTGTTTAAAAGTGTTTGGGGTTTTGCATTATCGTCAAATAAAAAAAGCTGACCTGAAAGTTTGACTTTTGTAATATTTGTAATAATGATCATGACCAATAAGGGGCAGAATAGAGCCTCTTAATGTAGCCATTATGACACAATACTTACAATAATGTAAGTGTGATGCAATTATAATGACCAGATTAGCACAATCCAAGAATACCTGTCTCTAGTATAATGTATCATAAAACACCTATGGATTTCCTTGCTAGATTTGACTGCTGTCATCACATACCATCATGTTATAAGGAAAATGTGAGTTTTACTGAAACTAGGGCTTTTCGGTGTTAAATTCCAATACAACTTCCCTCACTCCATCACTTTTTTCCTCTCAGCTGAATGTCTCACTTGAAACTCCAGCGGCATTATCCACTGTCACAGACAAAACCAACGACGCTCAAGTTTCTGCCAATATCTTGTGCGTGTGTGGTAAGCCTCTGGTCATTGCTATTGTCAATGTAAAGCAGCTTACACACTCTTGTTGGTGTAGAATAAATATCCCGCTCTGCTGACTGCAAACACCTGTCACTATGTAATGTAAAGCCAGACTGCAACGTAATGTCTGTGTAAGGATGAGACTAAGGGAGACTGGAGGCAACATTATATTTGAATTTTTAAAACTTTTTTCATTTTTTTCCTCCAACTCATAAACCACCGAAAGTAACAGTACTATTACAGTAAATATTAATAACTAGTAATATACAGTAACTATTAAATACTATATTATAATTTTGATTGGAATTTAATGAAAAAAAAATAATGTTACAACTGTAACACATCAACGTTAATCATATTAATCCACTGTATCTCAAACCTCACTGGACAGTTTTCACATTTACATATAAAAGAAGTAAAAAGTGAAAGTTCAGCTTTTACCATCACAGGAATAAAGTACATTTTAAAAATATTAAAATAAAAAAACAGTTTACTTTAAATTAATTATTTGACAATATTACTGTTTTACTCAAATAAAATAAGCCTTGGCTTTCAAAGCATTACAAACTCTTATCAACCCCAAACTTCTGAACAATAGTGTATTATATCACATATTATATATAATATTGATCAACGAAATTACAGTGTTTAAAGATTTACAATCTTACAATTTACAAAATTTAACAATTTATTTATTTCTATTTATAACCATTAGCATCAGTCATTTTTGTTAACTTTTTAGCCAACAACCTAGTAGACATAATATATATTTAAGGTTATTTCAAAGGCATCAGAGCTGAAAAGCTGTCTGATACACATATTTGTCTGGAAATTAGAAAAAAGAAAAAAAGAAAACCTCAGACTAATCTTCACCTGAGGATACATTACAAATTTGTTACATTAATCTGCCTGTGTGTAACCTGATGTAAACTGTTTCCTCAGAGTGATTCTCACTGTGACAGCAAGAACGAGAGAAAGAGAAATCTATCACAAAAAGATGGAAGAGACGTGTAAACTTGTCAGTCGCAGCCAAAGCCGATCGTCCGAGATGCATCCAGCTGCAGAACCGCAGAACCCTTACGTCACAGCAGTCTCAGGACAGCAGCGCATTCGCAAGCTGCGTAGGGCCCCCGAAACACCAGGGGGCCCCCTTGCTCTCAAAGATGATTTAATTTTGGTTTCGTTTTTTTAATTTGGCCAGCGGTTATGAAAACATGAATGATCATTTCTTTTAATGCGGTGCGCTGTCGCCCTTTCTACGTAAAAATCAGTCAAATCATGTAATGTGAATGTCGTACAGTCTTGCGCGAAACAAAAAAAAAATGCGTACTGAGCCGCGGAAGAGACAGTTTCTCAAGCGCTTTCCGCGAGCGCGATTTAAGACGGAGTGAAACACTGACAAATGCGTTTCATTCATTTGTTCATAACCACTCATACCCCACTCCACTAGTCTGAAAAAAAGAAATGTTATAGAAGCAAAATAGTACGGTGGCTGAGAGAGCTCAACGCGCTGTGAATTAAAAAAAAAACATGCAAATAGAAAAAACACCAGCAAATTAAGAAAACATCTTCATCAATTTAACAACACATGCACTGCAAATTCTCACAACACAACCAAATACAGAAACGCACTGCAAATTCTCACAACACAAACAAATACAGAAACACGCTGCAAATTCTCACAACACAAAAAAATACAGAAACGCGCTGAAAATTCTCACAACACAAACACAGAAACGTGCTGCAAATTCTCACAACACAAGCAAATACAGAAACGTGCTGCAAATTCTCACAACACAAAGAAACGCACTTCCCTTAAACACTTCCGATGTGGTCTGTGCATATTTGCAGCACGTTTCTGTTTTTGTTTGTTTGTTTGTTTTGTATTTGCAGCGAGTTTCTTTGTTTGTGTTGTGAGAATTTGCAGCTCGTTTCTGTGTTTGTGTTGTGAGAATTTTCAGCGCGTTTCTGTCTTTGGTTGTGTTGTGAGAATTTGCAGTGCGTGTGTTGTCAAATTGATGAAGATGTTTTCTTAATTTGCTGGTGGTTTTTCTATTTGCATCTGTTTTTTCATTTGCAGCGCGTTGAGCTCTCTCGGCTACCGTAAAATAGCCATCAGAATGGTTATGAAAATGGTTTTGCCTGTAAATATTTAGTATTCAAAAGTAACATATGGTACAACATTAGTCATTAAAATAAAGTACAAAAATATCAACTTTTAATAATATGAAAGAGAAATGGCTATATATATATATATATATATATATATAAGTTTCAGATTTGTTTTACATGTTGTAAGCATGCTACTTTTAATAAATATATTACATAATGCTTCTCTACAATGCAGACCACATCACAGGTGTGATTCTTGTATAATGCATCTGACTGGGAGAGTTACACTGTAAACAATCTCCTATAGCAATTTCAGTGTAAAATACAGTAACTTTAGAGACACTTAAAATGAAAAGGTCAAATGCACATATCAGATGTCCTTCTCTCATGACTCCTATGAATATGCTACAACTCTGATGCTCCGTTCTCTATTGAAAACCCAACAATGAGGCAAACGCAACCTATCAGTGACCCAGATAAGTGTGATTTACAGGGTGAGATTTTGAATTGTCAGCCCCCAGCCCCCACTCCCAAACAAAATAAAATCGATACGCTATTCTTTTTTACATACTGCCTTTTTGCCTTTGTAAAAACATAATACAAACTCAAAATGCATTCCGGTGTTTTTAAACATGAACTAAAATGCACCATAACACACTTCTGTTTGCTCTGACCTGTTTACTTCTGGTTACACAAAAATGTTCATGCGGCACCATGATACTGTAGCTGCTGAACCTGAATCTCATTATCAGATCTGGCTTATGAGTACCAGTCTGTGCCAGCGTGGCTTTTTCATTCATACTGAGGTTTTTTCTAGCGTCTGTTCTTTCCCAAAGTGATGCCTTTTCAATTATTTAAATAAAAGAAAAAAAATCTAACTACCATTCAAACGTTTGGAGTCTTTTAATGTGTTTGAAAGAAGTCTCTTATGCTTACCAATGCTGCATTTATTTGAATATTGTGAAAATTGTAAAAAAATGTTTCCTCTTTGAATTTATTTTAAAATGTAATTTATTCCTGTGATTCAAAGCTGAATATTCAGCATCATTACTAATCATTCTACATCACTAATATGCGGATTCTAATCATCATTCTAATATGCTGATTTGCTGCTCCAGAAACATTCAAAAGAACAGTTCTAAAGAACAGCATTTAAAATACAAATCTTTTGTAACACTAAATGTATTACCTGTCACTTTTGATCAAGTTTATGAATATTTGCTGTATTAATAACTTAAAAAACAAAAATAAAATCTTACTGACCCAAAACTTTTGAGTGGTAGTGTTCTATAAAAGTCTTTTCGACTGAGGGTTTCAACCGAATTCCCTAAGCACTGGCTATATAACAGCAGAGCTCCATAGTCAGTTTTGATCATTTTTCATGATACAGCAGGTATGTTGATGGCTGTGACTGATGTATGTCACAAAACCCTTAAGCTGGACCAACCTAAACCAGCACTAATTTGTTGCGCTATACAACTTGAATTGAAACTGTTCCTGCTTTGGTTTTGAAATTCCCAAATGTCCCCCAGAAAGGAAAACTAAGCTCTGTAAGATGTATACTAAAGCATGTCATGTTACACTGACAGGAATTAATGACAGATTTATGGCTTTTGCATTTCCTCTGGTCATTCAGCTACACGGATCTTTTGACACTGATATTCCTCATACACATTTCATCTGTGTCTCTCAAAATGTTTGCTTAGATCTACTGCTTCTCTCATGTTCCTCCTTACAAAAACTGACCCCAGTAATCTCACACATGTCTTCATCACTAGAGTTTCAAAATAATATCACCAACAGTTTTCAGACTTGCTAAGAGGCTGTCTGTTTCGACACCATTTTTCAGTGTATGAAACCGCAACCGCTCAGCAATAAAAATGAATTGTCATACAAGTATGTAACATGATAAATGCCTCTTCAGATTTGTAGTACACTCTCTTGGCTCATAATGTGGATTAATGACATTGATACTTTTTAATTCAGAAGTATTATCTTATTTAAGTTTATTTTTTAAATGGAACATTCAATATCTTGTGTATTTGACAGACAATAGAACAAACAATCCTGAACAGCCCATTATTTGGCAGAGTGCATCTTTGTGTCTATCTTCAAGTGTATTGATGCGTACCTGTGCTGTCCTTCAGCGCTGATAGGTCCAGTCTTCCTCTGTGATAGAGGGAGGGGGTACATGTGAACGCTCAGGACTCCCAGAACAATAAAACACCTGTTGGACGGTAATAGAGAGGAAAAAACAGAACTTAAGCCTCAGCCATTACCCTGCAGAAATAGAGAGTCAAATCAGAAGAAGGAAGTGTGCCCTAAAGGCAGCTGATCAGCACCAAATTTGAGTCATGGAGGCGAAATATTTACATCTTTCTAATATCATCTTTTTGATTATTACCGTGCCACAGGTAAGAATAAAAATTTGGCTTTCTTTATGCATGCAATAAATTACGGTGTGGGTAAACTTGCCTATACTTGCTGGAAAAGAGTTTAAAATTGCATTGGAATTCTTAATAAACAGTACTGTAAAAACAGATCATTTGTCATGCATAAAACAATAGTCCTTTTTATTATACTACTGTCATGTGTACACTTTCATGTCGGATATGAGGAAAAATGGATCCAGAGAATGGATGCTTTCTAACATGTTTCATATATTTAAAAAATGATTTGTTGCATTTCTGCTCTTAATTTACAGATATGCAAAGCACAAAATGGTAGGAGATCTTTAATATGTATATTTAATATTTGGGTCATTCCATGAAATTGGTTCATTTTGTCTCCCTTGTAAACTAAAAGATTACTTTAACCTGATAACCTAATTATATATATATATATATATATATATATAATTAGGTGTTTTATCTTCATTAAGATGTTTTGTATTCCAGGATTAGGGTTAATCAGGGCCCATAAAACTAGTACACTGTCTTTTGATCTTCACGATCTCTTTCCTTTGGTTCTGTCTTGTCTGGCACGGCCTGGATTTTAGCGGATACTCCCATTGAGGAGTTCACTCCGACCCCGGCGTTCCCTGCTTTGCAGTATCTGGAGTCTGTGGATGAGGGAGGGGTGGCATGGAAAGCTGGCTTGAGGACTGGAGACTTCCTCATCGAGGTAAGAACACGATTGGGTTTTATAAAACATATAGGCTATATGTGTGTGTGTGTGTGTGTGATAAAACTCAAAATTGACAAGGCGACCACTTTAAGGAATGACCCGGTTGTGTTTTCATCTTGTAGTAGCCTATCAATGAATTTTAACAGTATTATAATTATTATGCTAACCGCTTCACTCTCTGCAGACGTCACGTTATCCGTGTTCACCGTCACCTCCAAAAGTATAACGGTCCGTTGGAGCGGACATACCGGCGCGAGCTCGTACAAAATCACCGCCACGCCGAAAAACTCCCCAGAGCCGTCGGTTTTCGCGCAGTTCAGCGGCAGCACGGTGATGGGCTCCGTTAACTCGTTATCCCCGAACACTGTGTACAGGATGCGGGTCGAAGCCATGGACAACGCGGTGAACGTGCTCTGCAGCGCCGAAACGGAGGAGACGACAGGTAACGTTAACGTTACTGACTTTTGTTTTGAGGCGTTGGACGTTACTGACTTTTGTTTTGAGGCGTTGGACAAGCTGTCCATGATTAATTACAAAAGAAAAGTTCAAATCCAATAATTTAAAGTAAATAAAGTTAATTGAATAGTAATAATTTAAGTATTAATTTATTAGAAACATTATTTTATTTCATTTAATGGTTAAATGGTAACGATATTATGTAATAAATGATTAATTCATATGTATATATTTTTTTATTAATTTATTGAATAAATAAATGATTAACAAATTAAACGACTAATTAAGTACCTTACAACGTTGAACTGCAGTCTTGATTTACTAATTTATCTACAGGATGTAATGTAACATTTTTTTAAATTTAATTTAATGGTTGAATAGTAACGATATTATATAATAAATATGATTAATTCATATGTATATAAATTTTTTTAATTTATTAAATAAATAAACGATTAACAAATTAAACGACTAATTAAGTATTAAGTACCTTACAACTGAACTGCAGTCTTGATTTACTAATTTATCTACAGGATGTAATGTAACATTATATTCAAGACTGTGGAACCCAAATGTAAAAAACACTTTACGAAAGGCCATTTACAATCTATTTATTTATGCATTTATTTGTATGTGTGTTTGTTTGTTTATACAAAGTAAATTATTAATTATTATTATCATTATTATTATTATTTAAAAAAACAGCGCTTTCATCGACCATTGTTACAAAATGAATAATTAATAAAAAAAACAATTCTAGAAATGTAGCTATTGGTTATTTATGTAATGTAATTTAATTGATTATTATTATAATTATTATGATGTTTTTGTATTGTGTGCCATCAGCTCCTGAGGTCCCCCTCATATACCAGGCTTACTCCAAACACAGTGACAGCATCACAGTGGAGTTCGGTGTGGTGTCTGGTGCCACCAGCTACATCATCCGGGCAGAGAACGAGGATGGGTTCTTCTCTGAAAGCCTGGTGGACACTTCCCCCGGGACAGTGGTCGGTCTGCTGCCTTACACCCAATTCACACTCAGCGTGATGTCCGTCAACACTGGGGGAAGGAGTCAGCCTTCCCTACCCCTGAACGCTAGGACAGGTAAACTGACTACAGACTTTCAATAAAACACCTCCTGCTTGATTTAAAAATGCCTTTCAATTAATACTTCGGCTATTTTATACTTCTTTCTTTCTTCTTCTTCTTTTACAAAAACGGTCACATCCCTGTTGTTTGTGACAGAAAAAAAAACGTGGTCAGCTGGTTACCTGCCCAACTAGCTGGTCTGCCAGCCTGATCAACGGAGACAACAAACCCAAAACCCCCTATAAAATCATCAAACCAAACTAGACTAGCATGGTGACCAACTCAAACTTATAAAATCAAACTAGTTTTAGATGTTAGTTCAATACATATATCATTCAAAACAATTGTGCTAATCTGCAGTTATTAATCAGTTTCAGTCAAAAAACTGTTTAAAATACTTTACTGATTTAATATGGATTATGGAAAGTGTAGCCCTCAAATCCACGGCATAACACTATAAAGCTCAAATAAAAGTGTACCTTGTAGCCTTCCAACCAAGATAGACATTTTTATATAAAGCTCATTTACTAAAGATCATACACCATAGAACAGAAGGAAACTTGAGCACTATTCCCTGTTTGGTTGACAATGAGCTGGTATTTAAAATCTGTAACAATAACACAGTATTGTTTACTCCAGCTATTATGCAGATTTAGTAACTCTGGCTCACCCGACTGTTGACGGTAACTGCACCTTTAGCTGGACTGTATACCCAAAACTGAATGAAAAGATAAAACCATGAGAACTAGGCTGTCGTCTCTCCCCAAGGAATGGCTTTGACGTAACATAAAGGGACGGGTTTCATGAAGTTTAATTTATAACATAACTTACACTTATCTCATTTCACTCAACAGACTCGCTGCACGTTATTTCCATCCATCAGATCCTACATCTGTCCCTATCAGACATTTATACTACTTTAATTTTAAAGCTAATCATAGTATATCTAAAGATAAGCACTGCCACATCTCACAATAAATAATTTTCCCCATAACATAGTGTATTAAGGGGATAGTCCACCCAAAAATAGAAATTCTGTCATTATTTACTCACTCTTATGTCGTTCCAAACCTGTATACGTTTCTTTCTTCTGTGGAACACAAAAGAAGACATTTTCAAGAATGCTACCAAATGGTTTCAAGTCCCATTGACTTCCATAGTATGGACAAAAAATACTATGGGAGTCAATGGGACCCAGAATTGTTTGGTTACCAACATTCTTCAAAATATCTTCCTTTGTGTTCCACAAAAGAAACAAACTCATACAGGTTTGGAATGAAATGAAGGTGACTAAATGATAACACAATTTTCATATTTGGATGGACTATCTATTTCATTTGGACAGGATTATTTTTTCAGTTGTAATGATCGAAATTCACCACTAGGCAGTAATTGCTTAGTCTTTGCCTGTGGTGATGCTCTTGCTGCTTTGTCAACTCTTTCTTTTCCTTCTGTCTTTTATTATGCTAATACAACTAAGTTATTAAAATATTATTTTTTTATCTCTCTTTGCAGTGTTGGTTGCCCCGGATCTGCTTTCCAGCTCCCCCAGCAGTGACACCATTGTGATAGAGTGGGATCCAGTGGACCATGCTGTGCTATACAGCCTGGTCATGACCATGGTGGGTTCAGATATGTGGGTCAGACTAAACACGACTCAGACCAACGTGACCTTCACTGACCTTCAGCCTGGCAGCACCTACAGCATCAAGGGCAATGCCTGGGATCCTGATGGTAACCAAGGAGATGACATCACCATCTACCAAATCACACGTAAGGACTTACTCATTTATAGTATTTTGAACAGAATGTGTTCACACAATGCATTTCACCACTTCAATAAACCACTTGGCTCTTTTAATTGAAAATGGCGGGGCCGCCATGTTCAGCATTACAAATTCTCTCATTCTGTGAAGTGTTTTGCCTGACTCTGTGTACTAGATAATCAGTGCATAATTTTGTAAAATTATTACTAATTATGAATCAAACCTCAAAGAGATAGTCCACCCAAAATGAAAATTCTGTTACCATTTTCTCACCCTCATGTTGTTCCAAATCTGTATGACTTCCTTTCTTCTGTGGAACACAAAAGAAGATATTTTGAAGAATTCTGGTAACCAGTTTCGTGTCCCATTGCCTTCAGAGTATTTTTGTCCAAACCTTGGAAGTCAATGGGACTCGAGACGGTGAGTAGCGCAGGTGTCGCTCATTATCATTTACTCCACCGGCCTCGCTCCGTTCCCACGGCTCTCTGCCCCACCCCACTCATCACAAACACTATACTTGTATTATATTACCTTTGCATAAAATTACAAAAAAACTACTTAACGCTAATGTGAGGATGTTTCTAATACAGCGTCTATGCCGGGAGTGATGGTAAATTTGACATTGTTCTCTCTTCTGACTGCCGTTATCAGTCTCTCTCTATTTTATTCCTCTTTTTGAAAGTCATGAAAACACTATCGTGGAGTTTTACTTTTGCTATTTGAGCCAATGGGAATGCAAAAAATATATTTTCTTCCAGTCACTGCTATAGAAGTTTACCCAACTATGACGACTTCCGCTGCTGAGAAACCTGGAAATGTGAAAAAGGTCCATTCCCTTTAAATTCACAAATTTCCTTCACTTTCTCTCTGTCCCACTGTCCTCTACAGGTCCTCCTGTCCCGGGACCTGTGCAGGTTCTGTTGACGCTGAGTCGCTCTATCGAACTGTCGGTGTATTGGCAGACAGTCCGTGGTGCCAACGAATACATTGCTGTGAGCTCAATGGGCCAGAACTGCAGCTCATCCTTAGACGCCTACTGCATAATCAGTCCCCTCAGCTGCAGCCAGAACCACACCATCACCGTCACAGCGGAGAACGAGGCCGGACCCAGTGACCCTTCTGCTCCACAGGACCTTCTAACCTGTAGATTTTACTCACACGCACACATATAAAACCACACATACGCATTAATAAAGAGTTGTGCAGTTGGTTGTCGTCTTCTTTGAATCATTTTCAGTCCCATGTCCTCCTGAGCTGGTGTGGATTGAGGAGCCGACTACAGGGAACTGTTCTGTCTCGTGGTCTGAGGTTCAGTGGGTGGATTACTATATCGCCTATGTGAAGAGAGATGACGGCTTAGAGACAAACTGCAACACCACTGGCACAACCTGCTACTTCCAGTGTATATGTGGATACACATACCTCTTGACAGTATTCGCTTACAACCTGGCAGGGTCCAGTCCACCGGGTCAAAGAGTCAACTATACTACAAGTTTGTATTTCATACACATAGACTTACATTTATTTATTTAACAGATGGTTCTGTCCAAAGTGATTTGAACAATTTTGCATAAGAATATTGGTATGATATATGATACGTATCTCTCTCTGTGTCCTCAGTCCCCTGCTGTCCAGAGGATTTGTCCGTGTCCCTGATTTCCACAGAGACTTTAGAGATCTCGTGGTCTCCAGTTCGAGGAGCTGAGTTGTATGAGACGATCGCTGCAGACGGAAGCGAATGGATCCACTGCAACGACACGGCTCCTGTGTGTGCGCTCTCTGATCTCACCTGTGACAGCCTGTATAGCGTGGTGGTGCGGCCCTGCAGTGAGACACAAGGATGCAATAACACCTGTAGTGCACATACACGCCGGACAGGTACAGACACACAAATGCTCATTTGCACATGAGCCCACAAATTATTATTAATATTATTATTATCATCAAATATTGTATTTCCAAGGTACTCGAAATACGGTTATAATATTATTATAATAAAATCATGATTAAATTATTATAATAAATATTAATATTTATATAAATATTGATAATATTTATATAAATATTAATAATATACTATTACATAGTACCTTTAAAAGTAGCTTCTCAATGCACTTTACATAACACACAAAAAAAATAAGATACTAGTGTACCATGGAATACCATGTTTTGTGGTACATTTACCATAGTAGTACCATGGTATTTTGGAAGTACTTTGACTAACATGTGAATACAATAACAAAAACAACAACAATAATAATTGTTATCATATATTATAATTACATGATACCCAAAGTTATAATAATATTATTATATATTATTTTGATTAATATTAAATAAAACATTCATGATATTTATATAAATATGAATATGTTTTATATAAAAGGTAGCTTCTCAATGCATTTTACATTAAAAAAAAAACAAAAAGAGAAAAACAAGATATGACTTAAAAAGTAATAAAGCATATTTAAAAAAAATAAAAACAATAATTCATACAAAATATTAACATGGGTAGGAAAAAATTATGAAATGATGAATAAAACAACACAAAATGAAAACGGTAAAGTCTTTCCTAAAATAATTATAATAATTAATAACATTCGTTTCATTTCCATGGTGTATTTCAAAATACTACAGTATTGTCATAGTATGTGATCTTATCACTGTAACATGGTATCAGTTTTTTTGAAATTATCTTGTTTTTTTTTTCTCTCAGCTCCCTGTGCCCCTGTGATCCTCAACGTGACTCAGGTGAACTCTTCCATAGTGGAGGTATTTTGGATGGCTACAAACACTGAGGCTAACTACACTGTGATCGCCATGGGTCTCACCGACACGCTCACCTGCTCATCCAGCAGCACTTCCTGTTACATCAGTGTGTCCTGCGGATCCACATATGAGGTCAGCGCCTACGCCACAACCACAGCAGGACAGAGTCTTCCCAGCTACTCCATTCCCTTGGAAACAGGTGCAGTAATGAAGATGGAAAACATCTGGAGATAGATAAATAATGGTTGAAAGCGATATAAAAATGTCCCCTTTCTCTCTCCAGGACCCTGTTGTCCAGAAACTCTGAGTGTTGAACAGGTGACCCAGTCTATGACGAACATCACCTGGTCGACTGCCACAGGGGCGCAGTCGTATGTCACTTCTTTGACATCCCCCAGAGGTCACGCCAGATGTCACACCATGGACACCCACTGCCTGCTGGGATGCATCACATGTGGCACCAGCTACAATGTGTCGCTGGAGGCCTTCAGCATTACTGGACATAAATCAGAGTGCAGTTACCATGGCTTCTCTGCTAGTGAGTAAAGTAGTTTTCTATCTATCTATCTATCTATCTATCTATCTATCTATCTATATGCAAACACATGACTTGTTAATAGACATTTACTCTAGATGCTATTAATTCAAACTGGTTTTCTTTTGTTCTATCGATTTATATTTTAAAACTCAACAAACTTCTTTTCTTAAAAGGTGCTTGTGCTCTTTCTTTAAAATAATAATAATAATAAATATTAATATTTATATGAATGTTATTTATACTTGTTTTATAAATAGTACCTTTAAAGGTAGCTTCTCAATGCACTTTACATAAGAAAACAAAAAACAAGATATGACAGTAAAAATAACGAAGAGTAATTCCAAATAAAAAAGTGAAATTATTAATAATAAAACAAAACACAAAATTAAACAGTCAAGTAAAGGCTTTCCTTAAAATAATCATGTGATTTGAGTATAAAAAAATAAAAAGCTAATATATGATAATGTGACATTTTGTGTATTTAATGTTTGATTTGAAATTATATTTAAAATGAATGAAGGCAAATGAAAAATAAGACATTTGAAAATAAAGAAACAAGCAAAATGTCTGTGTAAATCAGTTGTAAAACCATTCTTGCATAGATTCAACCATACTTAAGAATGGTTTTAAAAATGATTTATGCAATAATTTGTTCAGAGACTTGGAATGAGTAAGTGCACTTAATTTCTGAACCTTCCACCGTCCCATCTCATTTTCTTTATCTGTAACCTCTCTCAGGCACGTGTTGTCCATCCAGCGTGAGACTCTACAGGATGGATAACAGCACTCTTCGGGTGTACTGGCACTCTTCTCCCGGCCTGTACAACTACACAGCCGACCTGTATGGCACCAGATCCAACTACACCTGCAGTGCGACACATGGGGCTAATGGATGTGACATCTCC
Source organism: Sinocyclocheilus anshuiensis (assembly GCF_001515605.1). NCBI lineage: Eukaryota > Metazoa > Chordata > Actinopteri > Cypriniformes > Cyprinidae > Sinocyclocheilus > Sinocyclocheilus anshuiensis. The sequence goes on from NW_015555317.1 coordinate 71,359, forward strand.
AAGATCCTGTGTGGGGAAGTGTACACCGTCGTGGTCGCTCCCTTAACACAGGAGGGTTCAAAGGTCACATACTGTCCCAGAAAACTCTACTCAGGTACAAGATGATATTGTTTTATCATCCAGAGAAATCATATTTTAATTTTGTATAATGACATATAATATCATTTAAAAAAAATGTTTTGGACTAGAGACTACAGGCTAACTGTATATGAACTGATTTCCATGTTTCCTTGTCTTTTCAGTCTCCTGTTCTGGAAACACCGTGGGAATGGGTGTGTATTCTAATTGAAACTCATCTAGAACCCTCTATTTTTTTTAAATAAAATATAAATATGATATATTAATATAACAATTATATATGAATATTTTTTTAATATACACATTTAAAAACAATTAAAATGACATGTTCTCCTAAGCATGTTCCTTATGACTCTTTCTGTGTATATCTGCAGTGATCTATCGAGGCCGAAGAAGTGTGGCCTAAAACCTTATTGTAAGTGATTGTACATAAATTATGACTGTTTACATTTAGTGTCATCACACACAGATGCAGAATCTCATGGGACAGACTTACCCAGGGCATTGGAAACTGGAGGCCTTTGTGTCCACCATAAGATAAAGCGTATCATGTCAACATGTGGACATGTTTATTGCTGTACAGCCTGTGACAATAAAATATGACACTTGTACTCTTGGGACTCCAGATGCGCATCTCAGTCAACTCGTCTTCAGATATGATAAATGATAAAGTGTCTTGTTACTTGTTTTAAAACATTTAGGAATACAAATAAAGTCTGTCGGAATGTCACCTGAAAAAAATCGAATTATATTTGAAAGAAAATCCTACATTTATTATACTACATTTAATTGGTGATTTTAAATTTGAGATACACACACACACACACACACACACACACATGTATGTGCATGTGTGTGTGTGTAGCATGGTCAAGTGATGAGATGGTGTGAAAAAAAAGACAAAAGATTTATGAGAATGTTGCAGGATATTGTCTTTTTAATGCGATATGAATGATGTATAGGCCATATACATTTCAGTGTATATTATCAAAGTTAGACTGCCCACAAATGTCCGGTTCTCATGTCTTTTTGTCTTCAGTCAAAGGGCACAGATGAAAGAAGATGGAGCTCTGACGTCATCAGCGGAGACAACAGGCCATTCTCTTCTCACTGCTTTCATCTCGCCACATTTATATACTGTTTTCCAGCAATACCTATAACAATTGTCTCAATAAAAATGTATGTGTATCTTTAAGATCTTTAAAACGTGAAAGCAAAAATATATATTTTTCAATCAAATTGTTAACCATTTCTAAATGTGTGATATTTTATACATTCATTTCCTTTGTATTAGGAAGTTTGCATTCATACATTAATTGGCTTATACTCAAAGCATGTCATGCCCAAATGTTTACATGTCCAAAAAGTAAGTAATATCATAATGAAAAGAAAAATGTCTATGTTAATGTAGCGTAATGATTTGAACAACACTAAGCATTTGTAGGAAGTCCCCTAAGCAGCAAGCCTCCAAATGAGTGGACCAGTGTGTTTTACACAGGACAGGGCGGACCTCTTCGGAACTAGGATGAGAAATCTGAACCGTTCAGTGTCCGCCCCAGGTCATATGTGTCCTTTGGATGATATATTACATTGAATTTGCAAAATATGTATGTTTACTAACGGCCTACAGCCTGAGAACCTCAATGCAATAGCAGCCTTTAGTACTCTTAATAAACAGCATGAAGCATTACCAGTGGTGGACAGTAACGGAGTAGCTTTACTTCGTTACTGTACTTAAGTAAATTTTTCAAGTATCAAAATTAAATTAAGTAGCCTATATAAAATTGCTAAATAAATCTATCTATCAGTACTTTTTTACTTAAGTACATAAAAAATCGAGTACTTTTGTACTTTCACTCGAGTAAAATTGAAAAAGGAGTACTTTTACTTTTACTGGAGTAATATTTTATTATACGTATCTGTACTTTTACTCAAGTACTTGATTTGTGTACTTCGTCCACCACTGAGCATTACATATTGAGAATATTTTTTTTTATTTACATTTCAGTTTTCTTAAATATTTTTCAATATTTTTTCCCCCCACTATTTGCTATTTATATATTTATTTTATGTGCATGTTTTAGGGCTGCTGAAGTTATCACATTAATTCTTTAGATTGATATTACATTTATTTGACATTAATTTGCATAATTTTGCTATAGTGTTCTGTTTCTTAAGACTGGTCTAAACAGTCAGAACTTTGCAAGAAAACCACAAAAGGTTTCCGTCTCCGATGCACAGTCACAAACAACACGTTTATCAGTCGATTATGTAGAAACATTCTCTTTCTATATGCAATGAAGATCAACACGAGACTGCATATTTTCTATCTAATGGCACATGTATTTATAAATGAAACGCAGATGGGAAACCTAATCATTTTAAGTTGCAAAATACCTTAAAGATATGGCATGACAAACAAAAGAAACAAATCCACGTCACGAACATAGAGTTCCTGAGCTGTGTTTTCATCTACTTCATGAGAAACAACACAAAAGAGATATTATATTCTCTTACATAACACCATATTTAGTGGCACTTGCTAAGATAAGCATTACTGTTATCAGTACTGGATTTGAACACACCCTGAACCATAAATATTAAACTTCAGTAACTTATCCGGCACCATCTGTGCTATGGGTGAGTGGTACCTCAAATCAGATGAAAACCTTCCACAGATTTGCATTGAAAACCAGACCCAGTTGGCAATCACCTAAAGATACCTCATAACATGTAAAACCACCAGGAACAACCTTGCAACCATTTAGCAACATCGTAACAACCTATATAACAACATTATGGCAAGTAGCCACAACATTCTATCATTGTGGCAGTTGGTTTTGAATGGGCAAGAACCACTCACCTTTTCTTTAGAACAAATAAAAAATAAAGGTTATTGAAATTAATCTAGATTTTTACATTTTCTGAAGAAATTGTAAGTAGTGCTACAAGCAAAATGGCAATTTTTATGTCTCTTTTATTGTCCACCTGGTTGTAAAAAAAATTAAAAATTATAAGACTAACCACTTAAACAAGTAATAGCACACATCCACTCAAAAAGTCACATGATTTGAAGCATGATTCATTTGCACAGCACAAACATGCTGCACATCAAAGTTTAATACTTCGGGATATATATGAACTATAACAGAAAATTGGCCAAAGAACACATATTTTGATGTACAGTACTGTGAGTGCACTGGATAAATGTGTCAGCAAAATGCATAAATATAACAATAACATTGCTGATAAATACACTAATATGAGAGAGCAGCATGTGGGCAGAATGTGAGAAAGACACGAGACACGAGAAAGTCATCGTCTTACATGAACATAAAAACGTGTCTCAGTCAGACATGACCAATGTATTGCTTCTGAGAGAAAAGATGTGCCTCAAACACGTGCCATACAATGGCACTGATAATTCATCCTGTGGGAAAGAATACTGATGACGCTTAAACCAGGTAAATAAATACTTATTTGGTTCCTCCTATACAGAGCAAAGATATTAAATCTCCTGTTTCTCATATGTGTCTTCTGAGCAACGGGCCCAAGTAATCTCATGTTCATCTCTGGAATATACTATACAACTTTTGCCCAAATTTTTGCACCTATTTAGTTGATGTTGCCAAAAGTCAGAGCCAGATTTCACAGAATATCGCGTAATGTATGATGGACAAAGACTCTGATTTTGTTTTTTGTTTTTAGCTTCAGACTATGAATCCATCCAGTTGGAGATATCAAACATGTTTGATATTTTGAGCTGATTTTAGAACACATATTGCTTACATGTCACGCGTCTCCTAGCAACGACTTTTTATCTTCTGACTTTCTTTTCTGCTGTTGTGAGGTTACATCTCACATTTCTGACTTCTCAGAAATGCGAGTATGTATCTCATAATTTTGACTAATGCAATTCTGAGAAAGAAGTTAGAATCGTAAGACATAAAGACTGTTCAGATTTGAAAAGTTGGGACCCACTTTATATTAAGTGTTGTTAATTACTATGCACTTACTTTTAAATTAATAATTTGATACAATGCACTTATTGTGTACATACAAGTTTTTACATTGTACTTTGTACTATTTGAAAATACCATCCTGTTATTACACCTGTAATTTCTGTATAATTACATCTATAATTAATTACACTGTTGACCCTATAAACCTAACCATAACCTACCCCAAATCTTACCCGTATCCCACCTCAATAGCAGCAAAAGTGTTTAGCAATTCAATATGAACACAATAGGCACATTATACCTATTCATTATTTTATAATTAAGTATTTGTGACCCTGGACCACAAAACCAGTCTTAAAGGGGTCATATGATACTGCTAAAAAGAACATTATTTTGTGTATTTGGTGTAATGAAATGTGTTTATGCGGTTTTAAGTCTTACAGACTGTGAGTCAGAACTGCAGGTATTGTAGTCTACTCTACCAGGATCAGTAAACAGCTTCGTCCACGGTGAAAGCCGATCCGGCGATCCACAGCACTAAGTTGATGTATTTCCTCAGCGACCAGCACAGATCAGCTCTAGGCATGACGAAGCGGATATCGTCCTC
>NW_015555317.1:76353-78838 GCF_001515605.1 Sinocyclocheilus anshuiensis
CCCTTTAAGTCGCTGGGGTATATTTGTAGCAATTGCAAAAAAAAAACTTTGTATGGGTCAAAATTATAGATTTTTCTTTTATGCCAAAAATCATTAGGATATTAAGTAAAGATCATGTTCCATGAAGATATTTTGTAAATTTCCTACCGTAAATATATCAAAACTTAATTTTTGATTAGTAATATGCATTGCTAAGGACTTCATTTGGATAACTTTAAAGACGATTTTCTCAATATTTAGATTTTTTTTGCACCCTCAGATTCCAGATTTCCAAATAGTTGTATCTCTGCCAAATGTTGTCCTATCCTAACATACATTTATTCAGCTTTCAGATGATGTATAAATCTCAATTTTGAAAAATTGACACTTAAGACTGGTTTTGTGGTCCAGGGTCACATTTAAAGACACGTAATATGAAGTCGGACCAAAAGTTGTGTAGTGTATTAGCTGCTATACACATTCATTTTACAGCCTTATACTCTTTGTCTCATTTGTTTCAATTTTTTCAATGAATTTGAGGAGAAATATTACTTATTACAGTTAATGCTACTGTGCAACATATCTGAACATACTTCACGTTTCCTGAACAACAAAAGGGCCACATCTGAATAATAAAGCATCTTGATGTTCTGAAGGGCAAAGAAAGTATGATGGTTGTGATGGAACTTTGTTCAAAGTTAAATATTTTGTTATATGCAACTATATGAAACTTAAGTTAAAACTTTGTGTAATTTAACATTACTTTCGATTCAGTTTCACCTTTCATTACAATCATGAAGTTGTACTTCCTGTGTAAGTCTGAATCAAGTTCCTTCTCAAATACTATGATTCAGTGCTTACATAGAAGAGATGAAAGAAACAAGCGATTCTCATTCACTGCTGGGAAGCAAACCTGATCAGACCTGGACTCCACCTGTGTTAAAGCAAAAGAAACTATAACATTAAAGACACTGATCTTAACCACTATACAAAACCATTGGAGTTGGCTGGACACAGAGTTGGGTGTATGTTTCAGGCTCTGAATTGAAGAGGCATATTTACTTTCCCTTATAGCTTCTTCTTTCTGGGATCAGTGAGACCGAGACACAGACACTCTATTCCTTCATTATCTTTCTCTTTAAAGTACCAGCATGCACTGTTTTAGGCACAATGATGAATTCTGACTGAGAGTGTAACATTTTGTTGCTTTCCGCATTCCCAGTGCAGTTTAGAAAAGCATGGAAAATCTCTCATATTTTGAAATGATGAGACTGTACTCTGTCTCTAGACTTAAGACCTTATAATATAAGAAGAAAAGTGATGTATCATTAGAAGTTATGTATTGGCCAGGTGTGACCCACTTCCTTACAGGAAATTGTAAGCTAAAGGATCCAGATGGAAGGGGGAGGGGGATTCAGAAGAAAAAGAACTGCTTCCGAAACAAGATTACATAAGTTAAATTAATGACACAGTGAAAAAAGTAATAGAATTGAATAAATAAAAAATAAAATAAAAAAATAAAAGCTTATATAAAAATACAACAAAGAGTTAACGATTTACAGAATAAAGCTGAAATTCTTTCAAAATCTATATATACGATTTGGTAAAAAAAAATAAAAAAGGGTATTTTTGGCTACTAGTTTGTCATTTTTATCATCATATTAGCCAACATTCAGCTTAAGATGCAGCCATTAATAACATGAAAAGCAAATGCATAAATTATTTTTTAAAATACATATTTGTATTTGATATTAAAACAATGGTGTTAAAAACAATAACTACACAAGATACACTAAAATATCTCCATTTACAGAATTAACTGCTTTTCAGTTAATGCACCATTGTGAATTCAGTGAGCGATAACTGAATAACTTTATAATAAACGATTTACTGAAAATAGTCATCAATCCAACTGAACTGATTCCGTTCAAATGCAACCCCACATGAGTCAAATATTCAAAAATAAGTTTTCATGTCTTGTACTGGGAGAACAAATCTGAAAGACCAACTCATTCACAAATTCAACATCGTCATTACAGAGGACGATATTAAACCAGGATTAAGGTGAAATAAGAGGGGGAAATGTGTGTTTAATATCCAGTAATTTAATCTTTTTTTAACATTACACGAGACTGCTTGAGGCAAGCCAGTACAAGGATGGGAATTTCACTCTTTCCATTATCCTGAGCCTGTTTTCCTGAAACCGAACCATCCGATATAGGAACAACCCATCCTATATCACTTACCACTCAAAAATAACCCTAACACACCAGTGTGCTCTTCATTTAAGCAAATGATAATTTTAAAATAAAGTAATTATTAAAAATATGGCACATATCTAGAGAGAACTAGTGTCAACGTTTGTGGTCTTAATTAGTCTAACAATAAACCTTAGACCCCCAGCTTACCCTTTACCTATAAAAACATACACATGCACACACATGTGCGCGCTCACACACACACACACACACACACACACACACACACACACACACACACACACACA
>NW_015555317.1:78884-107935 GCF_001515605.1 Sinocyclocheilus anshuiensis
CACACACACACACACACAGAGATACTTGGATGATGTCTTTAGCCCAGAGGCATCCACCTGCCCTCATTTTGGATGCACTGATTGGTTCATACAGTGCAGGTATACTTGCACCATGCCACAAAAGATTTCAGATTTCTCTCTGTATTAGAAAGTGTATGTATCTTAACTTATTAGCACCTTATGCATCTAATCAGAGATGCATCTTCCAGGGACACTGTTCATCTTTGTAACGCTGTTTTCAGTAGCACAGGTATTTATTAATCTGTCCAAAAAAAAAAAGATCTGTTAATGATTTATTGTTCATTTTTTATGTTTGAAGTCCTAATGATTAAGTTGTCTCTCACATTCTTCTTTGTTCTAAGGTAATAGAAGCTACTACTGCAAGTAAGTATTTAATTCTTATTTACTATTTATTGTATTATTTATTTTAGTAATAAGTAGAGGTATTAAGAATATTAATACAGTGTAGAACTAACTATGTATCACAGTTCAGTAAATTTAATTTTGTTTAATTTATAGAGATTAGAAAATATATATTTGAGCAAAAATAATAAATGTTTAGGAATGTATTTAACTAAATATATAGTATTATTACACACTATTAAATTTTGAAGTGACTTACAAAAAGATCCTTGAAGATATTTACAAAACATTTTTTTGTTTCCCTCCAGACTGTAACATAACATCAATATTATCACCCACTGCGTCGTCTCTGCTTGTAAAATGGGACACTTTCCCAGGTGCGACAAGCTATACTCTGGATGTCAGGGTTGTGAATTCAACCAACACAGCACCTGTCACTATTACACTCGCTGCATCCATTGCGGAGAGACTGGTCCAAGGCTTAAGACCAGGACAAATTCATCTAGTGACTTTTAAAGTGTTTGTGTTAAATCATATGTCATGCATCAACTCCACAACAGCACAGACAAGTAAGTTGTCGACCCACACATATCTTAACACATTTTTTGACATTTTTTTAAAATGATTAATTTCATTTCATTTGTATATGCAGTTCCTGCCGCCTCGCAAATAACATATTCGAAGGCAATATCAAGCAGCTCGATCAGGTTTGAGTGGTCCAGTGCGCAAGGAGCCGAGAAATACATTTTGGTGGTGAATGGAACTTTCCATCCTGAGACTCATAACCTCACTTTCACCACGCTAAGTGGACAGATAGACAACCTCCAGCAAGCCACTTCATACAGCTGTTACATTTATTCCGCCAATTCTGCAGGACTTGGCTCCAAGAGCCTTGTTAAAACCATCAGAACGTGTAAGTCTACTTGGTTCTTTCCAGTTTTGTGCTATTTTCGTTATGGCAGATTTGGTATACTGTCAATGAAATCTTGCCTTTCTATAATTGACAATTAGCAAATATTTTTGTTCAACAGTGGTGCAGCCACCAAATAACGTGGCCGTAAGAGAGTTAACGCAGAGCATGGCTCGCGTAACATGGAACAATGTTTCAGGAGTCCTGCTCTACCAGGTGTCAGTGATAGCCAATAACAAGCCGGGATTTCCCCTGGTTCTTAAGAACGTCACTGGTACCGCAGCGAATATCTCAAACCTGGAGCCGTGTACAACATACACAATAGGAGTTGCATCCATCAACATGTTCCTGGAACCAGGAGAGTTCATCAACGTCACCTACTTAACTTCCAGTAAGTCAAGATGAAGCAGAACATTTCAGAGTGAAACCTTTGAATGAAATCATAAAGCAATAGATTTATGCCTTGATGTGTTTTGGATGCTTCTAGACTTGCATAACCAAGACTTTCTTCTAGTCCAGAACCAACACTAAAACCAGCCTAGAAATCAATGCTGGTCTTTTCAGCATCTGGATATGCAGAACTCTAACATATTACTTCTTGTTTATCTCAGCCATTTCAACAGTTTCCTCCATCTCTGTGGAGTACAGCTGTCTTACTTCTACAGCAATGGTCAGTTGGGATGTGGTTTTTGGTGCCACGTCGTACCATGCCGTCATTACAGATGGTCAAGGCCGGTCGCTCAACTGCACTTCCACGGACACCACCTGCCAGGTCTTGATGCTGGTCTGTGGAGAACGATACTCTGTACGGATCACAGCCTTCGCTAACTGTGAAAGCACTTCTGATGGCAGCTACATCTTCGAGACAGGTAAAGATGTCCTTTCTCAAAGGTCACACTCACACCTCATCCAGTCCTCTGGGACAGGGGTTTTCAACTTGTGAAAGAACTTAAGGGGGGAGCGAGAAACTGTTAATTCAGAGGCATACACTCGAGTAATTATGAATACAATCTAGCAAATCTTTAGCCATCCACTAGGGGGCAATCTGATTAGTCCCACTGCTGATCAGTCGACAGTTAGGGCAGAGTTGGCGTGATCAAGTTCCGATATCACGGCTATCGCTCACGCTTATTGACAGTGGAAGATGATTTACGGTTAGCCGTGTCGGTAATAATCCAACCACGGATTGGCGTGTTGTGCTCTCGGAAACAGGCTCAGCCATCACACTGAATCAGGAAAGCTGGTTATATATAAGGTTTCAGTATAATTACGCATGCTATACCAGGGGTGGTGCTTTTTAGGTGGGCTTCAGCCCCCCTATCTGTCATCTCAGCCCCCCTAAACTAGCTGAACGATTGGGCCAGTGCAGCTTCCTCAAGAACGTTTATTATTCTCACGTGTTTTAAGTCTTGTCAGATCAAACATTAAAGTGATTTTAAGCTATTCAAGTGCAAGACAGCATGAAAGAGATCTCAATGCGGTACTCGCGTACTGTGATAGATTGTTTCTGTGTGCGCACACACAGAAAGCCGTCTTTCAGACAGCGCGAGTGAAATTAGACAAACTTGGGGGGGCGCATGTCAAGGTTGAAAACCCCTGCTCTGGGAGATGAGCAGGAAATCCTCTCATGGTGTAACAAGTCTGTTGAGGAACACACCCAGGAATTACTGTCATGTAGATTAAATGAACTCTATGGTCTATTGAGGTTTTATGAAAGGTCATGCGGTATCAGGTGGCAGAGTCCTGCATCAGTCTTAGCCCTTAAAGGGTTCATATGATGCTGCTAAAAAGAACATTATTTTGTGTATTTGGTGTAATGAAATGTTTATGCGGTTTAAGGTTCAAAAAACACATTATTTTCCACATACTGTACATTATTGTTTCTCCTCTATGCCCAGCCTTTCTGAAACGCGTCGATTTTTACAAAGCTCATCGGTCTGAAAAGCGAGGTGTGCTCTGATTGGCCAGCTATCCAGTGCATTGTGAATACCTCAAGCGTGTGACGGAAATGTTATGCCCCTTTCCATATTGTGATGCCTTACCATATTGTGATAACCCATTATAAACGAGGCATTTGTTGCATCCAGTGGTGACATAATTACGGATTATAATGACTTATACTGTCTTTTTACGCGTTGCATCGCGCCGCGTAAACATAAAACCATGTCTGCATTTGTGATCGGAGAAATGACAAACAACAAGTGCTACTCTACATTGCCCAAAAAACTCGCGTTTGAATCGTCAGTGGCAAATTCTTTAAATATAAAAAAACGTACTTACAGTCTGTGAGTCAGAACAGCCGGTGTTCTGACGATTTGTGCTACCCTGTCAGATTTTGCTACCTCCCATTAAAATGTAGATGGTAGCATAATTAGATAGCGAAAAGTGCTACCTATCAGATTTTGCTTCCAGTATGATATTAATAAGGTGTGAGGCTTTATTAACATGTACACCTACCCCAACCCTAAACCTACCCTTACAGTAGGATAAATACAGTGTTGGTTAGCATAATCTGATAGATACCAAGTTGAACTGTTTTGGAACAGTGTTGTAAATACAACTTAACCACCGATTTCTAGTCGTGTCCTCTTTTGGAAGGCCAAACAAAGTAGTTTCGCTTTCACAACGAAACAGCGTCACACACCGCGGCCTTGAGTGAGCGGAGGCCGGAGGCCTAGAGTGCGGATTCGACGAAGGAGCGTCCGGCGGGCTTGTGGCAACCAAATGTGATGACCCCGGGCTGGACTCCGCTTCATCCACAGTGAAAGCCGATATCGCATCATATGACCCCTTTAAGTTAGTAAATCTACCTGCCTTCTCTAAGGTTATCTTTCTCAGCTTGTATTTTTATCTACTCTCAGTGTCTCTCTTAAAGGGATAGTGCACCCAAAAATGAAAATTCTGTCATCATTACTCATTACTTTGGACCCCATTTACTTTCATTGTATGGACAAAAACAGCAGTTATTCTTGAAATTATCTTCTTTTGTGTTCGACAGAAGAAAGTAAGTCATACAGGTTTTGAACAACATGACCGTAAGTAAATGATGAGGATTTTCATTTCTGGGTGAACTGTCCCTTTAAACCAAAAAGGAATTGTATATTTCACCAGCAAATTAATTTCTCTCCCCCATCTCTCAAACAAACAGCACCCTGCCAACCCAAAGCACTAAAGCTGTACCGTGAGTGTTCCACTAACGTCATCTTGTTCTCGTGGGATTCCACCAACAACACGGCTTATTACTTCGCCATAGCTGTGGACTCGGACCAACTGGTAACTGAATGCCTCACTGTGGACACCTCCTGTTATTTCACCGACACCGTCTGTGGTCAAACCTACAGCTTCTATGTCAGATCCATCTACTCCGGAGGACTAGACTGCAACAGTGGATACACAGACGGTGTGGTGATCAAAACAGGTGAGTCATCCATTTTGGTACAAATGGATAAATATTTAATTTTCCATGATATGACACTGTTATACAGCTATAACTTGTAAAATGGATACTGGTGCTATTGGTATTTCACAATCACTAAAATGAGAGACACATAATTTTGCAGCTGTTTCTGTTTGTGTGTTTGTTTTGGAGTTTAAAATACATTTAAAAGACAATTCATATTCAGTTATATTATCGATTTAACAGCACTAACACAATTGGATGAGAGAAAAAAAATTAGAACTGAATTGAACTGGATTATGACACTTTGCAAATTGCAACATCAACACTGTTACTTGTTTTACATATAATTATTCATTTTGGCCCCCTCTGTCTCCTTACCCATGTAGCCCCATGTTTACCGCAGAACATCTACACAATAGCAAACTGTAATAGCATCAGCAGTGCCGTCATTACTTGGGATGAGGCCACAGGAGCCGAGACCTACATTGTGGAGGCCCGCGGTAATCGTAAAGATTTCTACAACTGTACGTCTGCAAACACAAGCTGCACGCTAACAGATCTGGATTGCGGAGAGAGCCTGAGCGTGTGGATTGTTGCCACAAATGGTGAATGTACTACTGATCCTGTGCTGGGAGAGGTGGCAGAGACAGGTGAGTGATTCTGGGTACTGTGGTAATACCAATTGCAATGTAAATACATTGGCATATGAATATGAACTTACAAAAAAAGTACTGTGGCATGGTTTTAGATGGTGATACTATACACTATATCTCCCACCGTAGTTCCCTGCATACCTCAGAACGTGTCCGCTGTGAAGACTTGTAGTTCAGAATCTGCCTCTCTCACATGGGACAATGCCAACGGTGCCATCTTCTACATTGGATCGGCAAAGCATATAGATGGTACAATTCACACCTGCGCTGCCATGGCGGCAGAGTGCACATTCCCAAACCTGAGATGCGGCGAGATGTATGATGTGAATGTCAAGACAACTAACCTGCAATGCAACAGTGCTGAGAGTCATCATGTCACCCTGCAGACGGGTAAAAAAAAAAATCAATAATAATAATTAAAAAACATTCAAATGAGGAATGAAAGAGACCGGACATCTAAAATGTAAAATTACAAATTATGTAAAAACAAAAAATAAAAGGTGATGAATAAAAGATGCCAGATATTTAAAATGTAAAATAATATAAAATAAAAATTAAATGGTATGAATAAAAGGTAAAATATTTAAAGTGTAAAATAGTGAATAATGTAAAATAAAAAAAAAAAGTTAAAAAAGTAAAATAAAAAATAAAACAGGATAAATAAAAGAGGCCAGATATTTAAAATGTAATATAACAAATAATTAAAATAAAAAAATAAAATGGGATGAATAAAAGTAGCCAGATATTTAAAAAGTTAAATAAACAAAAATAAAAAAGGATGAAGGAAAAGGACATACTTTTAAAAAGTAAAATAAAACAATAAGAGAGGATGAATAAAGTTGACCAGATATTTCAAAAGTAAAAATAACAATAACGTAACAAAAAATAAACAGGAAGGATAATATGGTCTTTATATTTATCTTTTAAAAAATCTTTTATCTAGCATTTTTTATATTAATCGAACTGTGTTTTTAAACTTTTATATAAAAGTAAAACAAATGAATTACTGATGTACACAAAGTAAATCTAAAAGCTGTGGTGGTAACAGGTGACAGCTCATGTTAACTTTTGCTAATATATGTGATTCATAACAATGTGCACAAATAATTTGGCCTTTAAATACATTAGATGTATGAATTTCAATGCATTAGATAGAAAAGTGGCATTTGCTTGTTTGTTTTATCCAATTATGTATCTATAAATATATACTAAGTAACCACGGCTGTTCATCACATTAACTATGAATATGACCCGCTAAACCACAAAACACTTATGTCATTTAATTAATTGACGTTCATTCATTTTTAAACGTAGCTTAAGTGTCCACATTTTTTTAGGGTCCACATGTATTTCAAACAAACAAAGAAATAAAAAAAACAACACACTACCATTCAAAGGTTTAGATTTTTTTTAAATTATTTATAAGATCATATTGTTTTGTTTTTTGGAAAGAAATTAATTATTTTATTCAGTAAGAACACATTACTGTAAAGACATTTATGAGGTTACAAAAGATTTAAATTTCAAATAAATGATCTTTTGAATTTTCTGTTCATCACCATCAAAAAAAAAAAAAAAAACCTTGAAAAAATGTATCATGGTTTCTGCAAAATTTTGAGCAGAATAACTGTTTTGAAAATTGATAAGAATGTTTCCTTGCACACCAAATCAGCATATTAGAATGATTTCTGAAGGATCATGTGACACTGAAGACTGGAATAATGGCTGCTAAAAATTATGCTTTGACATCACAGGAATAAATGACATTTTAAAAATATATTAAAATAGAAAACAGTTATTTAAAATTTTAATAATATGTCATAATATTAAGGTTTTAGTTAAAATAAATGCAGCCTTGGTGAGCATACGAAACGTCTTTCAAAAAACTTTTGAACAGTACTGTATATGTACACTTTTTATATATAACCTATTTTTTCATATAACTTCCTCTTCTCTAGCTCCCTGCATTCCCACAAATGTTGCTGCCGCTCTAAACTGTACATCCAACATTGCTTCCATCACCTGGCACAGTGCACTTGGTGCCACTTGGTACTTGGTAAAGGCGGAAAGCAGCCAAGGGTACAAGACGTCCTGCAACAACACTGTTACACACTGTGATATCCCAAACCTGCAGTGTGGCCAGGAATATTCCATCACAGTCATGGGCATGAATGGTGTCTGCATGGGCCCGGCTAGCCTGCCTTTCACTCTCGTCTCAGGTACTTGAACTCAGCTCATTAGTGATAATTAGTGATTGAAACAACAGACCGGCTTCAGTTTTTTCTGAACTATTAAGAAACTTTCTAGCAACCACCCAGAACACCCTATCAACCATACAGCAATACCTTAGCAGTTTTTTCATAGCAAGCACCATTCAGTAAATGTAAAAACATATACTGCTTTTTGATGTATTAACATTTTTGTCATGATCCAGCACCATGCCACAACACTGGCATTCAAGCCAGTCTGGACTGCCGCACCAACTCAGCACTCATTTCTTGGACACCAGGCAATGGTTCGCTAAGTTTCAATGCAATACTGCAGTCTTTCCAGGACCCCCAAAAGCACAACTGCTTCACCAACGGCTCCTCCTGCAGCATCAGTTCACTGCCGTGTGGTCAGCACTATAACATCAGTGTTACAGGATACGGCCGGACCTGTTCAACCTCTTCTAAAACCTTGGTCACTCTAGACACGGGTATAACATTAAATAATAACACAAAGTGCAATTAGATTAAAACCTAATTTGGTGATTTTTCTGGCATCAAATGATCTATGGTGCTAAAATCTTATGATTTTGTGCATGAATCTTTTCCTTTCCAGCTCCATGTGTTCCCACTCAAGTCAATGTGTCATTATCCTGTGGGTCGGACACTGCATCTGTTTCCTGGGCAGCATCTAGTGGCCTTGTTTCATACTATACAGTAACAGCAGTAGATGATAATGGACAAACGCTAACCTGCAACTCCAGCAGCACTTCCTGTGACATCAGCGGCCTGCTGTGTGGTCAGGTGTACAATGTGTCAGTCACAGCTATGAGTGTGGACTGCACTGGGCAACGTAGTGAAGTGCGTCGCATCAATACTGGTAAGTATTTTCAAAGTATTTGAAAATTGGAGAAAAAAAAACACTTTTACTGGATAACTCGTGTTAAGTGCTTTGATGACAGTACTTCACATTTTGTATTTGACAGCACACCACAGATTCTGTTGAGAAAGCTTTGTTTTTAACTTGGAATATTACTTTAAACATGCTAAAGTAATACTTTGTTTACCTTTGTCTCCCAGCACCCTGTGCTCCTCAGTCTGTGGTCAGTCAGCTCTTAGACTGTCGAACAGGTGATGTTCAAATTAGCTGGCAGTCGAGTAAAGGGGCGCAAATCTACTATGCTCAAGCAAAATCCACTGACAAGACTCTGGTGTGTAACTCCACCTCCAAGTCCTGCATAATCCCTGCAATTGGCTGTGGGCAGACGTACAATATCACTGTGGTTGCAGAAGCCAACGGCTGTAGCTCCAACGCCAGTGTGACCAGTCAGGTCACGGCAGGTACAGTAGCATTTGGACAAAGCTGAAAGCTTCCATTCTAGAAGCCATATAGCAACACCATAGCACTACTCATGTTCAGATTACTTTTGTTTGTTTTTTTTTAAACTGAATAAAATCTAGTTATTTTTGAAAATGTAATTGTTGCCTCTACTGGTGTGGAAATGACATGCGTAACCTTCACCTTTAAATACCATTATTTTCTCTTCTCTTCAGCCCCATGCCCTCCACTGAATATCCAGTCCATAATGAACTGTGACAGCAACACAACAAGTGTGTCCTGGTCCAGTGGCAATGGAGCTCTGTCCTTTATGATGGCAATGGAATGCTCTAATGGACAGAGGTACATCTGCAGGACCAATGAAACAGGATGTGACATCACTAACATGGCATGCGGACAAACATGCACAGTTAAGGTAGTGGCAGAGGGACGTTCCTGCAACAGCTCTGAAGGGACTGGATCACCTGTCATAACAGGTAAGAGAAACTGTTATATTGAAATATGGTGAATATTAGCGTTCAAAAGTTTTTAATACTTTTATTGAGCAAGGATGAATTGACAGACATTAAAGTGACAGTAAATACATTTATAATGTTACCAAAAATCTCTATTTTAAATAAATGCTATTTTGAACGTAATTTCCACAGCAGCACAACTGTTTTCAACACTGATAATAATAAGAATAATACGAAATGTTTCATGAGCACCAAATCAGCATATTAGAATGATTTCCCAAGGATCATGTGACTGGAGTAAAGGTGCTGAAAATTCAGCTTTTCATCACAAGAATAAGTTATAATAATTACTTATATAATTTTATAATATATTAAAATATGCAGCATTTGAAATGTGAAATGTTGCTTAAAAAGAATATTGCATGTTAAATACAACTTAAGCTCCATTACCACGTTTTTTTTTTTTTTTGTAAAAATGACACAAAACACACTATTAAACTTACCTAGCATTCAAGCGGGCAGGACTTTGAATATGCCTTTAAAATAATAAGTCAACCATGTACTCATTTTGTTTTCTATATCTCTGAATATTGCTTTAAAATAATAACTCTGCCATGTGCTCATTTTGTTTTCTATAATTTACCCAGGTCCTTGTGTACCACAAAACGTGTTGGCCAGTGTAAGCTGTAGCAGCAACATAGCAAGTGTAACCTGGGGGAGCAGTCGAGGGGCGGAGCTTTACACAGTGACAGCCAGCAGTGCTAATGGCCTTTCAGCTAACTGCACCTCAACATCCACTTCCTGTGACCTGTTAACTTTGACCTGCGGACAGTCTTACACGATCACAGTGAAGGCAAAAGGCAGCAACTGCAGCAGTGGGAACAGTGCGCCTGTTCAAGTTCAAGCAGGTTTGTTTCTTATTTCATATCATGATTCTTTTTAAAGCTGAAGAATGTCTTTTTCATTTAAAAACTGTAAAAGAAAGGCACTGAATGAATTAACACTCAAGTTTTATCTTGCTTCTTGTGTTCTAGTGCCCTGCACCCCAAGTAATGTCCTGCCCACCGTGGATTGTGTCACAAATGCTTTAGTGGTATCATGGACACCTGGTGCAGGAGGACAGTATTACACGGCCACCTTGCAGGACAGCAATGGACTGTCCACCACCTGCCAGTCTACGGGCTCACAGTGTAATGTGACGGGGCTCAGGTGTGGTCAGCTGTACCACGTCAATGTGACGGCGTCAGATGATCTGTGTAGCAGTCCTCCCAGTGCTACTGTGAACACTAACTCAGGTACATAGAAACACATACATGCATATACTTGTCTATATACTCTATACTTCTCACTCTTGTTCCCATAGAGACTTTCTGCTAAACGAATTGCTATGTTCACTGTTCACTGCATAATGTGCAGTATATACTGTATACTGCTTACTATTTTTAAGAAATAGTATGTAAAACAGATTATGCAACATTTTTACAAGTTTTAAACAATGCTACTTTCTTGTCACATGACCTGATTACTTTGCAGTGCAGGTTTAATTCAGTGAGTGGCATTCAGGTGAAAATAAATAGGTTCATTTTGCATAAAATGTCTTTGCAAATCAAACAAATGAGTTGAGTTTGTCTGGAAAAAGTCGAGTGCTTTGCATTGTGGGATTCAGCACCCAGACTACTATGGTCTGTAGTATGTCCTGCACATTTTAAAACATTTTCATGATACACTACTGTTCAAAGGTTTGGGGTCAGTATGATTTTTTTTAAAGAAATTAATAAATATAATTATTACATTAAATAAATGTTCCTTTCTGAAGAATCATGTGACACTGAAGACTGGAGTAATGGTTGTGGAATCCAACTCTTTAACAGCGTAAATAAGTCAAAATGCATGAAATAGTCGTGGCCTAGTAGTTAGAGAGTCGGACTCGTAACCCAAAGGTTGCGGGTTCGAGTCTCGTACAGGCAGGGATTGTAGGTGGGGGGAGTGAATGTACAGCGCTCTCTCCCACCTTCAATACCACGACTGAGGTGCCCTTGAGCAAGGTGTCGAACCCCCAACTGCTCCCCAGGCGCCGCAGCAAAAAAATGGCTGCCCACTGCTCCGGGTGTGTGTTCACGGTGTGTGTGTGTGTTCACTGCTGTGTGTGTGCACTTTGGATGGGATAAATGCAGAGCACTAATTTCGAGTATGGGTCACCATACTTGGCCACATGTCACGTCACTTCGTCACACTTCACTTCAAATAGCATTAGACCTCCCCTTTAAAATACAAATTGTGTAAAAAAAAAACATTAAAATGAGGAATAAAAGAGACCGGACATCTAAAATGTAAAATAAAAAATTATGTAAAACAAAAAATAAAAGGGGATAAATAAAAGGTAAAATATTTAAAGTGTAAAATAACAAATAAGGTAAAAATAAAAGATGAATAAAAAGGCCCAGATAAAAAAAAAAAAGGATAAATAAAAGTGGCCAGATATTTAAAATGTTGAATAAACAAAAATAAAAAAGGACGAAGAAAAAGGGACATACTTTTAAAATGCAAAATAAAACAATAAGAGAGGATGAATCAAGTTGCCCAGATATTCAAAAGGTAAAAATAACATAAACGTAACAAAAAATAAACAGGAAGGACTTTTAAAATTAAAACAAAAAAGACAAATAATATGGTCTTTTTATTGATCTATTCATCATTTTATATATTAATTGATCCGTGTTTTACTGTGTTTTTATACTTTTATATAAAAGTAAAACAAATGCATTTTTGATGTACACAAAGTAAATCTAATACATTTTCTATTGTAGCTCCATGTGCTCCAGTCAGTGTGGGGGTCACTAGAGACTGTGCATCGAACAACGTGATAGTAAGCTGGCAGGCCCTTCAGGATGGGAGTCTGTACACAGCAGTACTGCAGGATGAACATGGACCCACAGTTAATTGCAGCACCAGCTCTAACAACTGCACATTCGCAGACCTGCTCTGTGGAATGAACTACAACGTCACAGTCACAAGGAATGATGGTCAATGCAGGAGTCTGCCATCCACACCCATTCAGATACAGTCAGGTAACAGTCATGTGAGCATGCATGCATGTTTACACAGTAATAACAGATCTTTGAAACTGACTGCGTATCTCCTTTAGCTCCCTGTGACCCTCAAAACATCACAACTGTGCTCCAGTGTGACACCAACACGGCCAACGTGACATGGGCTGCCAGCGCAGGAGCTAATGGGTACACAGCAATGGCAACAGACGGGCAGCAGCAACGCTTAGCTTCTTGTCACTCTATGGGAACCTCCTGTCAGCTGACCTCTCTGCCGTGTGGGATGAGACTAAATGTGACTGTCCAAGCTGATGACACCACCTGCAACAGCAGCTCTCAACCTAAAGCTGTGGTGGTAACAGGTGACAGCTCATGTTAACTTTTGCTAATATATGTGATTCATAACAATGTGCACAAATAATTTGGCCTTTAAATACATTAGATGTATGATTTTCAGTGTATTAGATAGAAACAAGTGGCATTTGCTGGTTTATTTTACCCAATTATGTATATATCTACATATATATCCTGAGTAACCACAGGTGTAGTTCATCACATTAACTATGAATATGACCCGCTAAACCACAAAACACTTATGCTATTTAATTCATTGACATTCATTCATTTTTAAACGTAGCTTAAGTGTCCACATTTTTTTAGGGTCCACATGTATTTCAAATAAAAAAATAATACACTACCATTCAAAGGTTTAGGGTCAGTAAGAATTTGTTTTGGTTTTTTATAAGATCTTTTTTTTTTTAAAGAAATTAATTATTTTATTCGGTAAGAACACATTAATTTGATAAAAAGTGACAGTAAAGACATAATGTTACAAAAGATTTAATTTTCAAATAAATTATCTTTTGATTTTCTGTTCATCAAAAAAAGAAAATCCTGAAAATATTTTTATCATGGTTTCTGCAAAAATACTGAGCAGAACAACTGTTTTGAAAATTGATAAGGATTTTTTCTTGCGCACCAAATCAGCATATAAGAATGATTTCTGAAGGACCATGTGACACTGAAGACTGGAATAATGACTGCTGAAAATTATGCTTTGACATCACAGGAATAAATGACATTTTAAAAATATATTAAAATAGAAAACAGTTATTTAAAATTGTAATAATATGTCATAATATTAAGGTTTTAGTTAAAATAAACGCAGCCTTGGTGAGCATACGAAACGTCTTTCAAAAAACCTAAAAAAAAAAAACTAACACAAACTTTTGAACAGTACTGTATATGTACACTTTTTATATATAACCTATTTTTTCATATAACTTCCTCTTCTCTAGCTCCCTGCATTCCCACAAATGTTGCTGCCGCTCTAAACTGTACATCCAACATTGCTTCCATCACCTGGCACAGTGCACTTGGTGCCACTTGGTACTTGGTAAAGGCGGAAAGCAGCCAAGGGTACAAGACGTCCTGCAACAACACTGTTACACACTGTGATATCCCAAACCTGCAGTGTGGCCAGGAATATTCCATCACAGTCATGGGCATGAATGGTGTCTGCATGGGCCCGGCTAGCCTGCCTTTCACTCTCGTCTCAGGTACTTGAACTCAGCTCATTAGTGATAATTAGTGATTGAAACAACAGACCGGCTTCAGTTTTTTCTGAACTATTAAGAAACTACCTAGCAACCACCCAGAACAGCCTAGCAACCATACAGCAATACCTTAGCAGTTTTTTCATGTCAAGCACCATTCAGTAAATGTAAAAACATATACTGCTTTTTGATGTATTAACATTTTTGTCATGATCCAGCACCATGCCACAACACTGGCATTCAAGCCAGTCTGGACTGCCGCACCAACTCAGCACTCATTTCTTGGACACCAGGCAATGGTTCGCTAAGTTTCAATGCAATACTGCAGTCTTTCCAGGACCCCCAAAAGCACAACTGCTTCACCAACGGCTCCTCCTGCAGCATCAGTTCACTGCCGTGTGGTCAGCACTATAACATCAGTGTTACAGGATACGGCCGGACCTGTTCAACCTCTTCTAAAACCTTGGTCACTCTAGACACGGGTATAACATTAAATAATAACACAAAGTGCAATTAGATTAAAACCTAATTTGGTGATTTTTCTGGCATCAAATGATCTATGGTGCTAAAATCTTATGATTTTGTGCATGAATCTTTTCCTTTCCAGCTCCATGTGTTCCCACTCAAGTCAATGTGTCATTATCCTGTGGGTCGGACACTGCATCTGTTTCCTGGGCAGCATCTAGTGGCCTTGTTTCATACTATACAGTAACAGCAGTAGATGATAATGGACAAACGCTAACCTGCAACTCCAGCAGCACTTCCTGTGACATCAGCGGCCTGCTGTGTGGTCAGGTGTACAATGTGTCAGTCACAGCTATGAGTGTGGACTGCACTGGGCAACGTAGTGAAGTGCGTCGCATCAATACTGGTAAGTATTTTCTAAGTATTTGAAATTTGGAGAAAAAAAAAACACTTTTACTGAATAACTCATGTTAAGTGCTTTGATGACAGTACTTCACATTTTGTATTTGACAGCACACCACAGATTCTGTTGAGAAAGCTTTGTTTTTAACTTGGAATATTATTTTAAACATGCTAAAGTAATACTTTGTTTACCTTTGTCTCCCAGCACCCTGTGCTCCTCAGTCTGTGGTCAGTCAGCTCTTAGACTGTCGAACAGGTGATGTTCAAATTAGCTGGCAGTCGAGTAAAGGGGCGCAAATCTACTATGCTCAAGCAAAATCCACTGACAAGACTCTGGTGTGTAACTCCACCTCCAAGTCCTGCATAATCCCTGCAATTGGCTGTGGGCAGACGTACAATATCACTGTGGTTGCAGAAGCCAACGGCTGTAGCTCCAACGCCAGTGTGACCAGTCAGGTCACGGCAGGTACAGTAGCATTTGGACAAAGCTGAAAGCTTCCGTTCTAAATAAATATGCACACAATCACTCTCAATTGTATCTCTAATATGCTGAAAACGGCTCCATGAATCTTTCTTGTCTCATCACATTTAATTACGATTTACATGAATCACGTAAAGGAGATATTTTCAATTTAAAACAGCAACATTTGACAAAAGAACAGTGCATAATGGAGTGCACCAGAGCAGCATCAAGAAATATCAAATATTGTGAGGAACACTTTGGCCATATCTGATTTTTGGAGGGGACGTTGTACCCTCAATATTCATGGTGGTTGCAGCCCTTGTTCCTCAAATCAAAGTCACGCTCTACACTTTTTAAACTTAAGTATATGTCACAAAACTGAAGTAAACGGTTTGCAAATACAGTTTCATGTTGACTTTAAGACTTAAATGCTTAGTACTGGAGACATGCAGAATAATAGTCTCAGCATATGTGTTTCTGTTTCTTCTTTAGCACCCTGTCCACCTACTTTTGTCACTGCGGTTTTGGACTGCTCTACTAACACGGTCTTAGTGTCGTGGAGCTCCTTGGGCATTTCAGGGGTTCATTACACGGCAACAGCAATTGGCCCATTGGGGCCCTCTAGTGGTGTGGAGTGTACCACGACAAACTTCAACTGCACTCTTGCCCACCTGCAATGTGGCAGCCAATACAATGTCACTGTCACTGCTACCAAAAACAACTGTACTAGCAAATCCAGCAAGGACTACTCCTTCATTACAGGTTAGGAATCAGAAATTGTATAAAAAATAATATTACTATAATGTCCTTAAACTCAAGATTTTTTTCAAACTCATATTTAATAATCTGTTTCCTTTCACCTTTCTTTACCCTGACTTTCAGCTCCATGTGTGCCAGTTCTGAACGATGTGGCTCTGAACTGTAGCTCAAGGTCCGCTGTGGTGAACTGGTCAGGATTGAGTCTAGATGCATTATCGGTCAGCGCAGTGAGCTCTCAGGGTGAACAGCTGGGATGTGGTGTCTTCAACAATGGTTCATGTGTGGTGGAAGGACTGCAGTGTGGACAGACGTATACGTTCAGTGCGAATACAACGCAAGGCCAGTGCACCAGTGCTGCTAGTAACACACTGCAGAGGGAGACAGGTAACAAAGCCTAGTTTGTCCAGACATTTGAAGACACTGTAAAGAAGAAAATACAGATTCTTTAGACAGAAACTGTAATAAATCATAAATAAATAATTTAAACAAATGTCTCAAGCCCTTTTCACTAAATCACTGTTTGTTGCTAGCAGACATTTCTACTTGACTGTAGGCCTGAGTATTGACACAGATTTCGCAATTAGATTCTGATTCACATGCTCTCAATTCAGTTTGATTCAGATGCTTCTTTGATATCAGTTCATTTTGAAATATTTCAGGTACATGCTATTTTTCTTAAGGAAAAAAAATCTCTCAAATAAATCTGTAAACTATACAGGGAACACTCTCACTTGGTACATTACTAAAATATTAAAGCTTAAAACTATTAAATTCAGTTGCTATTTATTTTCAGATATAATAATCAACACTCAAATAAAAACTGAGTTGTAAACAAACACATTTTTATATAAAGAGTTTTTATATAAAATTTTCTGAAGGCATAATTATGTTTCTACTCAGATTCCTTGTTGAAATATAAACATTTAAATGAACATAAATTGTCTTGAATAAATCTGTCAAAGTAATTATGCCATCACTAACAAGTATTCAGGTTTCACACAATGCTTCTCTACAGTTTTTTCTAGCAAACTAACAAGCTATAGACACTGAATGACTTTCCTAAGCTAACGTTATGTTATGATGTTTGCAAACTGATTTATTGACGTCTTTTAGCAGTTTGAAACACTGGCCCATTTTAGTAAGTTGTACAATTTTTTTCAACATACTTTCTGATTATCATTCTTGTTTAAATCATGCCTATAACTTGATGTAAAGAGGAAGACATGATTGCTTTCAAACTTGACGCATGAACAGAGGTGGCTACAAAGATCTGTCACACCACATGACAGAGCAGGGGTCCTCAACTCTGGACCTCGAGATCCAGTTTCCTGGAGGAGATTAGCTCCAACCTGGATCAAATACACCTACCTGCAACTTTGTAGTAATCCTGAAGACCTTGATTAGCTTGTTCAGGTGTGTTTGATTAAGGTTGGAGCTAAACTCTGCAGCAAAGTGGATCTCAAGGTCCAGAGTTGAGGACCCCTGTGATAGAGCATCAAAACGACATTTATTGTTTGTATTTCTTGATAAAATTTGAAAGCTTATGCTTTTCCGAACATACTGATGTTCAGATTTTTTTTTTAAACTGAATAAAATCTAGTTATTTTTAAAAAATGTAATTGGTGCCTCCAGTGGTGCGGAAATGACATACGTAACCTTCACCTTTAAATGCCATTATTTTCTCTTCTCTTCAGCCCCATGCCCTCCACTGAATATCCAGTCCATAATGAACTGTGACAGCAACACAGCAAGTGTGTCCTGGTCCAGTGGCAATGGAGCTCTGTCCTTTATGATGGCAATGGAATGCTCTAATGGACAGAGGTACATCTGCAGGACCAATGAAACATGTACATTACCATGCCAATCCTTCCGAGAGTCGTCATGACAGAAATACTTTTATTGAGCAAGGAAGAATTAAATTGACAGACATTAAAGTGACAGTAAAGAGATTTATAATGTTACCAAAAATCAATAATACTATTTTGAACGTAATTTCCACAAAATTATTAAGCAGCACAGCTGTTTTCAACACTGATAATAATAAGAATAATACGAAATGTTTCATGAGCACCAAATCAGCATATTAGAATGATTTCCCAAGGATCATGTGACTGGAGTAAAGGTGCTGAAAATTCAGCTTTTCATCACAAGAATAAGTTATAATAATTACTTATATAATTTTATAATATATTAAAATATGCAGCATTTGAAATGTGAAATGTTGCTTAAAAAGAATATTGCATGTTAAATACAACTTAAGCTCCATTACCACATTTTTAATTTTTTTTGTAAAACATACAGTACTGAACTTACCTAGCATTAAATCGGACAGGACTCTTAATATTCCTTTAAAATAATAAGTCAACCATGTACTCATTTTGTTTTTCTATAATTCTGAATATTGCTTTAAAACAGGGGTCTCCAAACTCGGTCATGGAGGGCCGGTGTCCTGCAGAGTTTACGGTGCATTCACGCCATATCGTAATTACCATGATTACGAGATACCAACTTGTAAAAAGCTTTCACGTCCTCACAGAACTCGTAATTACAACTTGTGAACTGGGAGTTTTCTGAGAGCTACAACTTGTACCACCTGACCACCTCAGATTCATTAGGTGCTATGTTTAGGCATTGATATTTAGGCATGCGATTGTTCCGAGCCCAAGGGTGTGAACAGCTCCAAGTAGAACGTCACGTGTTGTCATCTCGAAATCATAGTAATTATGACATGGCATGAATGCAGTACTAGCTCCAACCCTAATTAAACACACCTGAACCAGCTAATTAATGTCTTAGTAGGCATACTAGAAACTTCCAGGCAGGTGTGTTGAGGCTAGTTGGAGCTAAACTCTGCGGGACATCGGCCCTCCAGGACCAAGTTTGGAGACCCCTGCTTTAAAATAATAAGTCTACTATGTACTCATTTTGTTTTCTATAATTTACCCAGGTCCTTGTGTACCACAAAATGTGTTGGCCAGTGTAAGCTGTAGCAGCAACATAGCAAGTGTAACCTGGGGGAGCAGTCAAGGGGCGGAGCTTTACACAGTGACAGCCAGCAGTGCTAATGGCCTTTCAGCTAACTGCACCTCAACATCCACTTCCTGTGACCTGTTAACTTTGACCTGAAAGGATCGTGTGACTGGAGTAAAGGTGCTGAAAATTCAGCTTTTCATCACAAGTTACATTTTATAATATATTAAAATATGCAGCATTTGAAATTTGAAATGTTGTTTAAAAAGAATACTGCATGTTAAATACAACTTAAGCTCCATTACCACATTTTTAATTTTTTTTGTAAAACATACAGTACTGAACTTACCTAGCATTAAATCGGACAGGACTCTTAATATTCCTTTAAAATAATAAGTCAACCATGTACTCATTTTGTTTTTCTATAATTCTGAATATTGCTTTAAAACAGGGGTCTCCAAACTCGGTCATGGAGGGCCGGTGTCCTGCAGAGTTTACGGTGCATTCACGCCATATCGTAATTACCATGATTACGAGATACCAACTTGTAAAAAGCTTTCACGTCCTCACAGAACTCGTAATTACAACTTGTGAACTGGGAGTTTTCTGAGAGCTACAACTTGTACCACCTGACCACCTCAGATTCATTAGGTGCTATGTTTAGGCATTGATATTTAGGCATGCGATTGTTCCGAGCCCAAGGGTGTGAACAGCTCCAAGTAGAACGTCACGTGTTGTCATCTCGAAATCATAGTAATTATGACATGGCATGAATGCAGTACTAGCTCCAACCCTAATTAAACACACCTGAACCAGCTAATTAATGTCTTAGTAGGCATACTAGAAACTTCCAGGCAGGTGTGTTGAGGCTAGTTGGAGCTAAACTCTGCGGGACATCGGCCCTCCAGGACCAAGTTTGGAGACCCCTGCTTTAAAATAATAAGTCTACTATGTACTCATTTTGTTTTCTATAATTTACCCAGGTCCTTGTGTACCACAAAATGTGTTGGCCAGTGTAAGCTGTAGCAGCAACATAGCAAGTGTAACCTGGGGGAGCAGTCAAGGGGCGGAGCTTTACACAGTGACAGCCAGCAGTGCTAATGGCCTTTCAGCTAACTGCACCTCAACATCCACTTCCTGTGACCTGTTAACTTTGACCTGCGGACAGTCTTACACGATCACAGTGAAGGCAAAAGGCAGCAACTGCAGCAGTGGGAACAGTGCGCCTGTTCAAGTTCAAGCAGGTTTGTTTCTTATTTCATATCATGATTCTTTTTAAAGCTGAAGAATGTCTTTTTCATTTAAAAACTGTAAAAGAAAGGCACTGAATTAATTAACACTCAAGTTTTATCTTGCTTCTTGTGTTCTAGTGCCCTGCACCCCAAGTAATGTCCTGCCCACCGTGGATTGTGTCACAAATGCTTTAGTGGTATCATGGACACCTGGTGCAGGAGGACAGTATTACACGGCCACCTTGCAGGACAGCAATGGACTGTCCACCACCTGCCAGTCTACGGGCTCACAGTGTAATGTGACGGGGCTCAGGTGTGGTCAGCTGTACCACGTCAATGTGACGGCGTCAGATGATCTGTGTAGCAGTCCTCCCAGTGCTACTGTGAGCACTAACTCAGGTACATAGAAACACATACATGCATATACTTGTCTATATACTCTATACTTCTCAATCTTGTTCCCATAGAGACTGTCTGCTAAATTAATTGCTATGTTCACTGCATAATGTGCAGTATATACTGTATATATCTTACTATTTTTAAGAAATGGTATGTAAAACAGATTATGCAACATTTTTACAAGTTTTAAACAATGCTACTTTCTTGTCACATGACTTGATTACTTTGTAGTGCAGGTTTAATTTAGTGAGTGGCATTCAGGTGAAAATAAATAGGTTCATTTTGCATAAAATCTCCAATTTTGTGTAAAAAAATGTCTTTGCAAATCAATCAAATGAGTTGAGTTTGTCTGGACAAAGTTGAGTGCTTTGCATTGTGGGATTCAGCACCCAGACTACTATGGTCTGTAGTATGTCCTGCACATTTTAAAACATTTTCATGATACACTACTGTTCAAAGGTTTGGGGTCAGTATGATTTTTTTTAAAGAAATTAATAAATATAATTATTACATTAAATAAATTTCTAATTTATTGAGATGCACCTGTATATCTTTTTTCTTTCTAGATTTTATCTAGGAAAATTATACATTATTTTACACTTTTTTTGGATATAATATGTATCTTGTACATCAATTCTTAAAATTAAATGGTTATCATACCATTGCAGGTCCGTGTGTTCCTCAGCATCTGACAGTGCAGTACAGTCCTTCCACCGCTCTGCTCTCCTGGGATGTCACTAAAGGTGGTGCCAACTTCACAGCAGAGGCTGTGACCCTCGAGGGCCTGATGGTGACCTGTGAGACCTCTAACACGAGCTGCACCTTCCCAGACCTGGGTTGTGGTCAGATCTACAACGTCAGTGTGACGGCTCACAACAGTGTCTGCAGTGACACTGTGGCCTCTGATCCTATCAAGACAGGTCAGTCATGTGACCACTGATTTTAAAGGAATATTCACACAAAATTAACATTCTGTCATTATTTACTCACCCTCATGTCATTCCAAACCTGCATGATGTTCGTCTTGAATCAGTGTCATTTACTTCATGTCATTGCAGAACCCTGTCCTCCTCAGAATGTCAAAGCTAGCCTAAACTGCGCCACCCACAGTGCTACTGTTTCCTGGGAGCCTAGCCATTTGGCAGTGGGATACGCTGCATTCCTGGAAGGCAGAAATGGTCATTCCACTTCCTGTCGGACAAATCATACATACTGCAGTTTATTTGATCTCACCTGTGGAACAGTGTACTATGTCAGAGTCCGTGCCATCGGTGAGGTGTTCAACAGCTCTGACAGCATAGGGGTCAACATGACATCAGGTCAGTAAAAAACAAATAAAAACAAACAATATTGTAACTGCACAAAAATATTTTTCCCGTTACAGCAAATTCCTCTAGTACCAAAGGCCGAAATTAAACCAGAACTGACCATGTTTCTGGCCTTTTTTGCACGATTCATTGCACATTTATTTAAATATTTTGCACATAAATTGCACATATTTAAATAATTTCTAAAGGATTCTGAAGCAGCCATCAGCTTTGCCATCACCAGAATATAAAATCATAATTTTCCAAACTTTTGACCAGAAGTGTATGTGCTAGCAAAAAGGATACATCATAGTTAATAAATATGCTTCTTCTGTATTTTTCAGCACCATGTCTGTCCACCAGTGTGTCTGCTCTGGTGGACTGTGCTACAGATTCAGTTCTAGTGTCCTGGAGTTCCATTGCTGGGGCGGAGAATTACTCCGTGACCGCTTTGGGGTCAGAAGGTCAAACAGTCTCCTGCTCAACCAGTCAGAACCACTGTAACATCTCCTCCCTGCAGTGTGATCAGCAATTTAACCTCACCTTCGCCTCTACAAACCAGCAGTGCCAAATGACCTCCACCACCAATGTCACGTTTCAGTCCAGTGAGTTTACAAAGCATTATGTGTAGAAGGGGTTAAAATTTGAAGCACACTAATTAGGGTACAACCTTTCTGTGACCACCCTGCAGGACCCTGTGCACCACTGCAGCCAGAAGTCAATAAACTGTGCGGTAACAAAATGTCTGTGATGTCTTGGGAAGTGAGAGAAGGCGCTGATTACTACATCGCCCGAGCCGTCAGTGCAGAAGGAGGATACCAGCTCTGTAACTCCACCAACTCTGTTTGTTCCTTCTCTACTCTGAGCTGTGGAGAGACCTACACTTTCACTGTCACCGCCCACAGAGGCCACTGCCAAAGCGACGCCAGTGCACCTGTATACCTCACTACAGGTACAGCATTATACAGAGTAATAAAAATTCTGATATCTCATCTTGGGTCTTTAATCAGAAAATGAGTATTATTATTATTAATCATAATCATGTATTTTAATAACAATTTATTAAAAATATATATTTTTATGTATATTTATTTAATTTGTTAATATTTTGTTTTTATAATTAATTTATTATTATTGTTACTATTATTGTTGTTATTATTAATAATAATATATAAAAATTATTATTATTACAACAGATCATTACAGATATTAAAATATTAATAATGGTTGTATATATTTTTATTTTTATAATGAACATTTTATGTATTTATTGTTATTAATAATTATAATATAGTATTACAGATATAATGTTTATATATTTATTTTTGTATTTTATTGTTAATATTTTAGCCACACCCTTTCTCACTCTCTGTGCCTTATTACCCAGTATTTTTATTATTACAAATTATAATACATTTGTATATTTATTTTGTTATTGTTAATATTTTTTTACTTTTAATAAAAATATTTTTATAATTAATATTTTAATTTATTATTGTTATTATTAAAAGTAAAATAATATTAAAAATAACAATAATGTTTGTATATTTACTTTTATTGTTAATATCTTTATTTTTTACAACTAATGTTTTATTTATTTAAATAACTTTGTACAATGCTACAATGTAACAGTCCCCCTGCACTTCTCCAGATCCTTGCAAACCACAGAACGTGACTGCTCATGTTTCATGTGACAGTGAGACGGCAGCGCTCAACTGGTCAAAAGCCAAAGGGGCGTCATTCTACACTGTGATGGCAACAGGGAGTCTGGGATATATTGTAGACTTCAACACTACTTCTACTAACTTGTCTGTTTCACTGTTCTGTGGACTAAGTTACAACATGACTGTCCAAGCGCATAACGATTACTGTGAGAGCCCACTGAGCACTCCTGCAGTTTTCAGACTAGGTATGTATCTGAAATTAGACATAAACCTGCTGTGCATTAAACAAAAATCCACAACCTTTAACACACAAAGGCAGTATGTAATTTCCTGTTATTATAAGAGAATTTATTGCAAATAATTCATGCTGATCTCTGTTATTTGAGGGAGTATGGTAGGAAATTAATTTACTTGCCTTTGTAATGTGTGTGGTGATCCAGCGCCCTGCACACCCCTCAATCTGGTGACATATGTGGAGTGTGACAACCAGTTGGGTTCTGTCAGCTGGGGCCCAAGCGATGGGGCGAACATGTACACTGCCACAGCAGTGGGTGAGGATGGACACACACATCTGTGTGTTACTAATGGGACCAGCTGCACCTGGGAGGACCTGCACTGCGGTGAAATCTATAACGTTACGGTCACTGCCAATGACAGCCGCTGCACGAGTGCACGCAGCAACAGCACCACCATACATATGGGTAAGACCAGACACTCTAATGATAGAGTGACACTTCACACTTGCACGATGATTCACTTGACACTTGCACTTATCTATGTTGTATATATGTAAAATTAAGATAAAAAGTATTTGGATGCTGTATGAACTTGAGGGGGATCAGCTGATTAAAAATATTCGTAAAAATGACTAAGAAAAGTTTAATAAGTTCTGAACAGGGTGCACAATTTTTTAATAACTATATAAAACCCAACAAGAAGTGTAACAAAACTGCTAATTTAAACCACACAAACTATACTTATATATTCAAGATATATTCTCTAAAAACAAGTTTGCTTCACAGGATAAAACTTCTAAAGTAAAAGACATGACATGAAGCAAAATGAAAGTCACATGAGCAAAGCACACCAAACTGTGTTGGAAAACAAGACAATATATTTGAATATATTCCTCATCATGAGACAAAAATATGAAATTTCTAATGATTATAAATGACTAAATTATTATTAAACGCATTTACTCAAGTTCAATCCAATTTAAATATTATTATTTTTAAATGTTATAATTTTTCACAATACCATGACATTTTCCTTGTTTATGCATGTAAACACAAACCTCGGGAGTTTTTAATGCTGTGCTGTTTTCTGGTTCGTTAGCCCCATGTGTTCCTCAAGCTTTGCTGCCCATCCTGGACTGTGGCACAGGGGTGGGTACTCTGAGCTGGGCTTCCAGTGCAGGAGCTGAGACATATGAGGTGACAGCAGTGAGTGGAGATGGGAAACCATTGGCATTCAGTACCAACATCACCAGTGGCTTCCTATCAGAGCTGCTCTGTGGTCAACAGTACCAGATCACAGTCAGAGCAATTAACAGGCAATGCAGAAGTGTACTGAGTTCACCTGCTTACCTGTCATCAGGTAATACAGAAACACTGATGGCTTGACTCTTTATATAGTCTGTTGAAAATGACCCATATCGCAGATCTCAAATGCTTTTCCTGTTCTCTTCTCCTCTAGTTCCATGTGTTCCTCAGAATGTGGTGTCTGAGCTGGACTGTTCGTTTAACTTTATAACTATAAGGTGGAACATTAGCCATGGGGCGGCGTCTTACCTTGTGGTTGCCAATGGACCTGAGGGTCCAGTGACTGCCTGTAACACAACTGCACAGCAGTGCAGACTGCAAACACTGCATTGCAGCTCCTCGTACAATGTCAGCGTCATTGCAGTCAACCAGCAATGCAACACATCAGGAAGTTCCATCTTACGAATAAACACCGGTATAGTCTATGTATAGTCTGCTCTCTACTTTTATCTCTGTTTGAAAAAAAAGATTAATTACAATTAAGCATGCCAACAGATGTAAGATAGAAAACTAATTACTAATTTAGTCTTTCTCCAACCTTGTTTCTTTGCAGTGCCGTGTGTACCTAGTCATGTGCAGGGCAGTGTAAACTGTACGACTGGAGATCTATCTGTATCCTGGGACCCAAGCATGGGGGCCATTTCCTATGCTGCGGTTGCTCAGACTAGTGGTGGCTACGCTTCAGTGTGCAACAGCACCGGAACAGCATGTGTCTTCTCAGATCTGCTCTGTGGGATGAACTATAGTCTAGCTGTCAGCGCCACTGACGGGACATGCAACACTGCACAGAGTCAACCAGTTGTGCTGAGTACAGGTACCTGAAAAACATTAAAATAACATCCACCATAAATACAGTTCAGCAGTTTGGGGTCAGTACTACTTTATGCTTTAGAAAGAAGTCTTTTATGCCTTGCGTTTACTTGATCAAAAATACAGTAAATCAGAAATATTATTAAAATGTAAAATAACTGTTTTCGATTTTAACATTTTAAAATGTAATTTATTCCTGTGATGGCAAAACTGCAATTACTGCAGTCTTCAGTGCCACATGATCCATCAGAAATCATTCTAATGTGTAAACCGTGTTCTTTCTTATGATTATTTGATGAACAGAAAGTTTGAAAGAACTGCATTCATTTGAAATTACATTTTTATGAAACATTATAAAAGTTTTTGTCACTTTTGATCAATTTAATGCATCCTTGCTTAATATCCCCCCCCCCCCCCCCAGTGTATTATAGTGCAATGATACATATGTCTTTGTTTCATTTTTTTTGTTCTTAATATAGGCAACAAACATCTAGACACTGCGCAATAAAATAAAACAATGCATATATTGATATTTTATTAAATTCATAGCAATTAAATGACAGCCCTCTAAAACAAGGATGTTTTACTGTTCTTCATTTTAGAAATGTGCTTCCCAAAATAACTGAAACATTCTCACTGTTACTAGTGTTAGTACTGATTTTTAAGTTTCAAGTACTAAAGTTAATAATCTTGCTAATTATGATAATTGTTAATATTTCATTTCACTTCAGTGTCCTGTAAGCCACAGAATGCTAGCGCCCAGCTCAACTGTGACACCAACTCTGCAGTTGTAAGTTGGGAGCTCAGTGATAACATTAAGCGTCACACAGTCCAGGCTACTGGTTCTGATGGACATCGCATCGACTGCTCCAGCTCCGACCACAGTTGTACATTATCTGGCATACACTGTGGCCAGAGCTATAACATTACCGTCACTGCCTTGGATGGAGTATGTGACAATAGCAACATGCACCTCTTTCTGCAGTCAGGTGAGTCTGCTGATTCTCTTGTGCACCTGATGACAGAGAAGCCAAGATTAAATCCTGTATCTGATTCAAGTCGAACGTGGGGTATTCTAATCTGTTGTAAAGAAACAAAATTACCATGCAGGTGTATGATTATCAACACTAATGACTCCTGTTCATGCTCTCTTTCAGCTCCATGTGCACCTAGCAATGTTCAGACGTCTTTGCATTGCGACATCAGCAATGGTGGTGTTGTGTCTGTGTCGTGGGTGCAAGCAAACGGGGCGGAGTCTTACACGGCTGTGGCTGAGTCTAACAATGGTTATTCCTACTCTTGTAACACCACCGCTGCCTCCTGTGATCTACAGGAACTGCAGTGTGGTCAGATTTATAATGTGTCTGTCTACTCACTGGCTCATGGCTGTGGGAGAGTGAAGAGCACTACGTCTCAGGTGCAGACAGGTGCGTGTGTGAAGATTTTACTTACTTTATCAAGAGAGGAGTATGTCTTTATTTAATGTTATAGTAATTTTCAAAACCAGTGGTCCCATCTCGAAGCTGATAATTACATAATAAGAGATCTGAACACTTCAGTTCAACTTAATTAGCCATCAAATATATAAAAGGTCTAAAATAAGCATAATTTAATTATTCATATTGTATTTTTTGTTGCATGTATGTTTCACTGAAGATTTCTTTCACCAACAGCAGTTGTAATTTAATTTGATCATTCCCCCCCGACATAAGGGTAAATCTCATAAAATATTTAAAGAGCAAAACATTTTTTCACACCAAAATCAAAATAAAAAAATAAGAAAATATATTGTGCTTAAGTAAAGTCTACTTTTGGCATTAATATGATATTGGCATTTTTATTGGCAGTTCTGTCAGGACCACTATCGTCAAAGATGATTGACAATTAGCATACAGTTTGGATTGGCGGTATGGTTCTGTTCTGGGCAAGAACTCCCTGCGCATCCATGCAGCCTAGCATGAATAAGAGCAAGAAGAGCAGCGATAACCCCCCCAGGGTAAACAGAACAGAACCAACATAAATGTATTGCAGATATCGTTAAAGTTCAATAATGTTATGTACATGTTATGCCGGCAGCCGTATCACCCTGTAGCCCAAGACTGGCTACCCACTGAAGCTAAGCAGGGCTGAGCCTGGTCAGTACCTGGATGGGAGACCTCCTTGGAAAACTAGGTTGCTGCTGGAAGAGGTGTTAGTGAGGCCAGCAGGGGGTGCTCACCCTGTGGTCTGTGTGGGTCCTAACGCCCCAATATAGTGATGGGGACACTATACTGTCAACAAGCACCATCCTTCGGATGAGACGTTAAACCGAGGTCCTGACTCTCTGTGGTCATTAAAAATCACAGGATGTCTTTCGAAAAGAGTAGAGGTGTGACCTCGGCATCCTGGCCAAATTTGCCCATTAACGTGACCTGCCAGAACTAACGCTACGCTAGATTTATTTTCAGAAAATTTAAGCATATTTTCTCTCCAAATTATCCTTGCTGTAATGCAAAAAAACAAAACAATATATTATTTAAATGGTAAAGTATTTATATCTCATTGTTATATATTGTATATGATTTTATTAAAAAATGTTTAATAATACAGTAAGGGGAACTACAAAATAATCTGTTGTAAGTAAAACATCTCATTACAGGAATTACTTTTTTTTTTTTTTACATAATTTTTTACGGTAATGAGACTTTTGATAGAAATTCTAATTGCCATGAAATTAATGCCACAATGCAATAGTCTTGAAAATGGACTTTAATGTCATTTTGTAAAATATAATATCTTATTTCTTTTTACGGTAATGAGACTGTTGATAGAAATTCTAATTACCATGAAAATAATGCCACAATGCAAAAGTCTTGAAAACTGACTTTAATGGCATTTTGTAAAATATAATATCTTATTTCTGAGGCAAAATATGACCAGGAAATGTTTTGTGAGTTTCAACCCCCTTTAGAATTAAGCAAGCTACTATATGTTTATGACTTCTACATGGGGCTATGACTGACTTACTTTTCGCATGTGAAATGAGCAGGCATGCTAACTTGATGTAGCATTGCGGCAAGGAGTACACCACCGTTGCCATGTTGGCTTACCTTATATAGTTTCCTGCTGA
>NW_015555317.1:108066-109586 GCF_001515605.1 Sinocyclocheilus anshuiensis
GTAGTTAGTACAGACCCACCCTTCAATAACATCCTGGTTCCGTCTCTCTCTTTTCTCAGCTCCATGTCCCCCTCAGAACGTATCTGCCATTGTGCAGTGTGATTTAGGGTCTGTGCTGGTGAGTTGGAACCCAGCAGTGGATGCCAGCCAGTTCAGAGTTGAACTGGAGTCCGAGAGCACCGGTACGATCTCCTCCTGTAACAGCACAAACACACAGTGCTCCATCGCCCATCTGCCCTGTGGAGAGAGATTCAACCTCAGTGTGGTGGCACTGAGAGGCAGCTGTCAGAGTCAACCAATCAGTGACCTTTCCATCTCCTCAGGTTGGACACTAACACAAAAATACTTCCTCAAACAGATTACAATTGCCATATTTACCTAATGCACTTCATGTCTGATGTCTTCTCTTTACAGCTCCATGTATCCCACAGGGGGTCACCGGTACTGTGGACTGTGTTACTAACTCTGCATGGATATCATGGAATGTAGATAATGGTACAGAATCTTACACAGTGCTGGCTGTAAGGGATGACGGTCACAATTCCACCTGTAGCAGCTCAAACTCCACCTGTAATGTACCTGACCTGGGGTGTGGAAGGAGCTACACCTTTCACGTCACTGCCTCAAACGCTGTTTGTGTGAGCCCACCCAGCAACAGCTTTCAGCTGGAGACAGGTAAGTAAACCTGCAGTAGAGAGCTTTAGCCTTCTTATTTGAGACCATGTGTATCTCAGTCTTAAAGTATGTATAATCTCTCTCTCCAGCACCTTGTGCCCTGTCATCCATCCTGGTGGTGGCTGAATGCCACAGTTCTGTTATCATGGTACAGTGGCAGAGAGCTCGGAGTGGAAATTCTCTCTACATTGCCACAGCAGAGGATCAAGACCGTTCCCTCCTTTCCTGCAATAGCTCCGCTTCTTCATGCAACTTTACCAATGTGCAGTGCGACAAGGAGTACACCATCATTGTAGCCGCTTCGGCCAACCAATGCAGCAGCCTCCGCAGCCCACCGTACAAGATCAGAACTGGTACAACCATCAATATCATGTCATACCCATCTAATAAAACATGAAAAGATGTTTATTTTAGAAAGCAAACCATTAGCAATCAGTAACTATTCATGAGCAACCATCACTATTATTAGGGTTGGGAATTTACCCTTTAAAGAGGTGCGCTATTACTTTCTTAGGTGATCTGACTTTGAATTTTTACCTGATGGATGAAGAGAAAAAAACTTGCTTTAAAGAAGGGACCTGGGTCTTATCTAGGGACCACGATATCATGGACACCTGGGGCTGGGCTCTTTTGACTTGTTTTCTAGCCACTGAGCAACCACCCAGAAACACTAGCACTCACCTAGAAATCATATAGTAAAGTGCTAACAACCACTCAATACACCATAACATTTGCATTATGGGAGTTTTCTAGTTAAATAATTGCAACTGCATTCTGTAGACCAGGGTTGTACAATCCTGCTCATGGAAGACAACCTTCCTGTGGAGTTTAGTTCTAAACTGCCT
>NW_015555317.1:109603-115421 GCF_001515605.1 Sinocyclocheilus anshuiensis
TTTACCTGATGGATGAAGAGAAAAAAAACTTGCTTTAAAGAAGGGACCTGGGTCGTATCTAGGGACCACGATATCATGGACACCTGGGGCTGGGCTCTTTTGACTTGTTTTCTAGCCACTGAGCAACCACCCAGAAACACTAGCACTCACCTAGAAATCATATAGTAAAGTGCTAACAACCACTCAATACACCATAACATTTGCATTATGGGAGTTTTCTAGTTAAATAATTGCAACTGCATTCTGTAGACCAGGGTTGTACAATCCTGCTCATGGAAGACAACCTTCCTGTGGAGTTTAGTTCTAAACTGCCTGCTTCTAGCAATCATGAGGATCTTGAAAATATAAGGTTGGAGCTAAACTCAACAGGAAGGTAGACCTCCAGGAGCAGGATTGGATACCCCTGATCTAGAGATCTATCCATGTTAGATGCACTTTCATTACATTAATATTCAGGCTGTTCTCATTTCTTCCTTTGATCGTCTGCAGCACCCTGTCAGCCCTCATCAGTACAGGCCGATGTAGACTGTCAGTTGAAGGATGTGTTTGTGTCATGGGACCCATCATACGTGGCGCAGTCGTACCTGCTTACTGTAGTCGGCAGAAATGGAGACTTGAAGACGTGCAATACCTCGGACAATAACTGCACGCTAACCGATCTGCGTTGCAGCAACACCTACTATGTGTCCGTTTTAGCCAGTAATGAGAACTGCACCAGCCTGCCCAGTGCTAACATCACCTTCCAAACGGGTAAGAGAACACAAATTATTTTCCTTTAAATTCCGTGACCAAAGTTTTTACATTGTGTTAATATTTATTGCAATGTGTTTATTCTATAGTGCTATGTGAGCCAGCCAACTTAACTGCAAACATACAGTGTGGGAACAGTAGTAGTGCCTCATTGTCATGGGTGGGGAGTACAGGGGCGGTGGTCTACACGGGACTTGCTCAGTCAGAAACCGGCACAACAGTCTACTGTGAAACCACACACACGTCCTGCACTCTGGAGGGCTTAGTGTGCGGCACTGTGTACAACTTTACAGTGCAGGCAAAGGATGGCTTCTGCAACAGTTCCTTGAGTGAACCTCAAACTAAGGGAGCAGGTACAACAATCAATTTGGTTCAGTTTATTGGTATGTTTTCTGCACTTGTGTGTCTACCAAAAGAACCAAGTCCACTCTTGTATGGTTGTCAGTTAGTATGAAAGTAACTTGACCCAATTTGCAGAAGTAAACCACTACTGATAAAGATCTTCAAGGATCTACTTTTAGCAGAGCAGAGCCAAGAAATAGTTTCGGCACCTTCTTCTGAGTCATTACCTACCTGGTTAGCAGCTACTTACATTAACAATGTGACTGTGAGTCGGATATCACATTAAAAAAAAAAAAAGGTCTTCTAGGAGAATAGAATCAAATATGTGTTCAGACCATCTATGTACACAAAATCAGAAAGTATATAATGTAGGCAAATCTATACTATTTTGATTCTGCTTCTTTGGGATCCCCATTGGGAAAACAGGTTTTAAGTCTCTTTGTCCGTGTCTTTCCCTCAGCTCCCTGTCCTCCAGCTGGATTGAGGGTTGTCCCTCGTACAGTAGAGAATGATACTCAGATCTTGAGGGCATCTTGGTCTACTGTGAATTGTCCTAATTCTGAATACCTCCTGGCACTCACGGGCAGCATTCAGGGCAACAGCCAGGCACTCTTTGACCTCGCCTCCTATTGGACAAGTCGCAGGTTCTTTGAGGTGCCCCTCCCTTGTGGCTCCTCCTACAGCGCAACCATCAGCGCGAGGAACTCTGCCGCCACAAGCGACAAATCTGCTGCCATCACTGGAACCACAGGTGCACAATGTTCAGTCACCACAGTACTACCTTCTTACCCTACTTAAATGGAAAATGAAGATGCCTAAAATGCAAAAACATACATAACTCATCGGTTTGTTTTTTTCCCCCAGTACCTTGTGCCCCTCTGAATGTGACGTTCTCTGCATCATCGGTGGAAGTAGCATGGAAACAGTCTCTATTTGCTACAAACTACACTGTGTATGGGGTTAATTCTTCTGGTAGGACGAAACTCTGCATGACCTCACAGCTGCTCTGCTCTGTCACCAATTTCAGCGGTGGCCACATTGTCGTAACTGCCAGCAACACTGCCGGGGAGAGTGAAGACTCAGTGCCTGTTTCAGGTAAGTAGGTGATTTTAGAGAGCAAGAATCAAATATCAGAGCAGTAGTAATTTTCACTAAGACATAGGCTTGTCAAAATCTTGCTTTGGTGAAAGTCCTGTCACCTTTGACCTTGCCCATCCTTTCGCAGTGACAGCAGGTCGCAGGAGGAGGTGAGACCTGGCACAAAGTGAGAAGGTGAGTTGATGCTCAACAGCAGAAATGAAAATTCATGAAATTTCTTTTCTCAGATTAATTATCAAAATGGAGAAATAGACTTTATTTAGGGTAAATGGTATATTGAACTTAACACAAAAGAAACCGAACCTCATTCCACATGCAAAAGAGTGATGCCACCCAATGTTTGCTTTTAAAGATTTATCCACAACAGCGCCTTTCCTTAACATCTTAAAAATATATTTACAAGCGACAGAAAATGTTTTAAGTCTTAAAAAGGTTTCCAGTGTTAACCCTTGATTCTCTCCACTCTAGGCCCGACCAACCCTGAGTAAATGCTTGCATCTCATCGCACTCAAACTCTTGCCTCTGAGAATTCCTGCACTTACCTAAGAATTTGTGAAACTCTGTGATATTTAACTTTTGCATGTTACATCAATTCTGGTTCACGGTTCTTTTTTTTTAAACAATATTTAAGGGTGAAATAGATTGACTGGGTGTAAGATTAACTATTTCTTTTAAAATGTTTTCCAAAATCTGTTGTTTCTGGCTGAAGGATTTACTTTCATGCAATGCCAAATATTTAAAAAAAAAAAGTCTTATATAAATGTATTCCTGTTTTTGTATACGAGTAGTTATATTAAATACAAAGAGCATTTCTCCATGTGATCAGTCTTATAAATTATGACATGTAAAGCACATGTAAAATAAATTAACCATATACAAAACAGCTGCTCTTCTTATAAAATGAATGTTCTTACAAGGAACTGAAAAGGGCACAGCAGTGAAAGCAAAAAAAGCACTGTAAAAGACTGTATTTAACATCTTTAAGTGAATGAACTACTCATCCCATGAACCAACACAACTGACAACAGAATCAAGTTGATAAAATAAAACTATTGACTATAAACAATTTTAATTATAAAACAGTGCATTTTGTTTAATTTTTACAATTTATTTCAAGATATTAATACTTGTACAAGCAATTTGAGAGTAAAACTGACTACATTATCACAATACTTCATGCGAATGGGTAGCCGCTACTTTTCTCACCTACACAGTTCTGATCTCTCTTTATAATTATGGATATTACTGTACTGCAAAAAATAAAGTTGAAATCATACAGCAGAAGCACATGTCTTAATTTAACAACCGAAAATCTCATGGCAGGTTTGTCTTGAAAGGTTGACATGTCGACACAAACTCTATAAAGAAACTATGAAGAAAATGAGTGACATTTTTACATACAGAACCCAACCGTTTTGATTAATGACATCAAAAATATACAACTGAGCAATTTTGTTCCATAAGAATTTTATTAGAAAACGAGATGCAACAGAGCAATGAAACAGTACAATGTCAGCACAGATTTCAGCGGCCTGTGCCACAAACTCAACTCTGTGGTAGCTCTGTTGAAATTTAAAACATTCTCTGAGCTCTATGTACAAAGCCATTTGTGAAAATCCAAAAAACAAATCGGGGGAGAAAGGGGATTTAAAAAAAAAAAAAAAAAAAAAAATTTTTACCGGTCTCTGCTTTTGCTCCTTGAGCGTTTGCTCCTCTTTTCTTCCCTGTGCTTTCTATCCTCCTTATCTTCCTTGTGCCTCCTCTCTTCCCCCTCTCCTTTACTCCTCTTGTCTTTTGACCTCTCCCTCTCTTTATGGTGCTCTCTGTCTTTCCTGCGACTACGCTCTCTCTCACTCTCTGCCTCCCTCTCTTTATCTCTGTCTTTCCTCTCGTTCCTCTTCTCTCGACTGGTGCTGTGACTCCGGCGTGGTTCCCTGCTGCGACTGCATCGACGTTCTGTGGTTCGGTCTGGTGTTCTGGAGCGTCGTCTATCTCTGTCTCTCTCCCTGTCCCGCTCCCTGTCTCTATCCCTATCCCGGTCCTTTCCCTCCCGTTCTTTTCGCTGCCGGTCTCGTTCTCTCTCCAGCTCACAATCAAAGCTGGCGCCATGCTTTTCTCTGTGATGGCTGCGACTCCGGGAACGATTTTGGGATCTCCCGGGACTCTGACTTTTCCTAGGTGTCCTAAACACACACAAAAAAAC
Organism: Sinocyclocheilus anshuiensis; assembly: GCF_001515605.1. Lineage (NCBI taxonomy): Eukaryota > Metazoa > Chordata > Actinopteri > Cypriniformes > Cyprinidae > Sinocyclocheilus > Sinocyclocheilus anshuiensis. The sequence goes on from NW_015555317.1 coordinate 113,997, forward strand.
ACAATTATTGAACATAGCACATATATACTAGTGAACAAAATAGAAGAGTTCGCGGTGATTCTGAAACAACAATTCTATTCCCTGCATTCAGATCACAACATTACAAGGTACTGTATATACAGAATCTCATACAGACAAGTATAACTCGGCAGAAATTAGAAATGTGTAAATTTCTTTAAAGGGGAACAAAGTTTTGGGCTAACTGCTAAAGTTCCACACAGAAAGTAATCGTATTTTTGAAAAATTGAGATGAGATTGACTTTAGTCATATCTGTCTTGGTGGAAAATATGTCTACATTTTACATGCTGCTGGGAGCACGTTCATGAGCCATCCAAATACAAACCAAGGAAAAACTTATATCAAATGCCAAGCATTAACAATCGCCACACCAAAAAACAGAACTCTAGCAATTTGGTTACAATACACTACAGCTGTCTGACATGTACCAGCATTAACCAACAACACAAGAAATTAGTTGAGCTTAAATCCAACAATGCCCATTATATGTATCCATTATTTACAAACAATTACACAGAAATGGCAAGTACCACTTTGAATTAAACATGAAGTAGAAAAACTGAAATGTTATTTTCTTGTAAAACAATCCAGTAATCTTTGTTTTATTTACAGAGTAGTTATGGCTCGTCTTGAATAGTTAGTCCATTCAAAATGGTTGGTGATCCTTTAAAACAGCTGAACAAAACTAACTTACTCAGGGTTTCTGCAGACATGAACAAGTTAAATGTAAGACTTTTTAAGACCTTTTTAATACCACCTTATATGAAATTTAAGACCTAAACCTGTAATGGGAATACACATTTTATTACATACATATGTAATAATATTTAATCTGTATAAATTAAAAAGAATGAATGATATTTATTACTACGATATACAGTGAACTTTTCATGTCAGCAGACAATATTCCATACAAAATATCCCTGCAAAATAACTGCATCACTGAGATTTTTGGTGGAGCAAACAATTTATTCTGAAGCAATATTTTCATCAGTGTTCTGTCAGCTTTTACATACTTAAACCTGCATATTTACCTTTACAAAGGCCTATTTTTAACCTTTTTAGATGTATGCATAATCTTACATGTCAAATTATTACAATTTATCAATAAATTCAACATACACTATAGGGCTGCTACATGTCAGATTAAATAATTTACACTGCAAATAACAATAATTACAACTGCAATAAATAATGTTATGAGATTAATGTTTTAAATGCATTTATGAGTATATAAATAAGAAATGTTGAGGGCAAAATGCATACTTTCCAACATACTTCTCAACTAAACTACCAGTAAGTGGCGGTAAGTCACTTAATGAGTGAGTCACTGAGTCATTCATTCAACTGATTGAGTGTGTTATCATGCTGCTATCTTAAGGACTTTCGTGGACAGCTGACTCCTA
>NW_015555317.1:115596-115959 GCF_001515605.1 Sinocyclocheilus anshuiensis
TTTGTTCATAAGTCTCGAGACAAACATAGTGAGCCTCAGCAGCGCCAGCTTGTATTCTGTATTCTGCTAACTTGCTGCAATTCTCTGATGACGCAGTAACTTACCGCTTTGGTCTGTCCAATGATTGTAAAGTCATTAAAGTCGTTAGGTCCGTCAGACTGAAGATATTTTAGCAGTAATGTGACCAAAAATATTTAAGGCCCATCAAGACATTTTAAGACTTTTCAAGGACCCGCGGACACCCTGTTACTACAGTAGAGACCTGCGCGGGACGGATTTTTCAGTCCTGCTCCCGCCCGATTCTGTCCCGCGCCCGCAGAAATATATCTTATCTGGTCCCGCTCCCGCCCGCATACAAGTAAT
>NW_015555317.1:116107-116543 GCF_001515605.1 Sinocyclocheilus anshuiensis
CAACAAACCAGCATAAACGCTCCAGATAAAATGTTTGTTATTTAGGCTAAGCATCAACATTCACAATCACAAACCACTGTTATTTTTAACAGAAAAGCAAGCATGTGCTGCTGCTGCCTGCATGGTTTGGCATGGCAGAAGCACTAAAAGCTGACATCTCAGTTAATCGCGATCTCATAAAGCTCTGTTATAACACATTAAATATATGCACAATGAATCTTTCAGTGTCTAAACTTCGTGTGTTAAAATGAGGATTCCTGAGCACGCAATTTCAGCACTGCGGTGAGTAGATTGCAACTTAATCACCTCTGAATGGCCATTGCGCTCCAGAAATCAACAGCTGAGTCTGTGATTGGCTACAGCAACCCTTTAAACACGTGTTATAAATAGAAACTATGCCTAGCTTGCGCATGTCAATCATTTTAATGTTAATATT
>NW_015555317.1:116588-136481 GCF_001515605.1 Sinocyclocheilus anshuiensis
GCGCCGCACCCTGTTACGTTGGGTCCCGCAGTACTCCCGTGGGAGTGCAGGTCTCTTTACTACAGTTCAAACACCACTACAAACACTGTTCACTGCTGATCTGGTTAGCCAAATAATCCCTTCCCACCCACACACAACGAATGTACCTGGAACGGCGCCTATCTCCATGCCTTCCTGAATCGGCTGCCGTCTCTTCATCCTGCTCATCTTTTTGCGGGGGTTTACGTGGTCGGTTCTTCATGTGCTGGTCGATTGCTTTCTGCACAGGAACAGGTATTCGTGGAAACAACGTTGAGAACCATTCCAGCTTGGTCAGGAAAGAGCGGAGCATCTCTCCAATCGTCATTACGCACCCTCCTCCAGCCTTCACGTCCAACTCCTGATCACAGAGACAAAGGAGCAAAACCATTAACACTACAATCACAAACACACAAACACACTCAGACACATTAAAAGATATCGCACAACCTCTGGTATACATGTTAACGCTAATAATTAGATCGTACACCTAAATAAAATGCTTCATTTGTGATGACCAAACACTGAGCCTTCACCTCTGCTCTCACCTGACTTAATATTCAGTATTGACAGGTGCACCAAGTAATTTTGTTTGTTTCATTGGCCATCATCTTAGACTTTATAATAACAAATAATCAGCATGGATACAAAAGCAATACCATTGTATAAATACTTTTATCACTAGCTAAAAAAAGGTGCTATTTCATAATAGACCTTTAGTGCACCTTTAATATAAGTGGGATCGTTAGGAAGTAACAGAGTTACATTTCCTGTCTTTCTGCTTTATTTTTTATAGAAAATACAGTTTATTATATTAATTTTCAACAGATCTGCATGACTGAGCATCAAAATAATTTGCTTCCACAATGTCTCTTACTATGCAATGGCTCAACATAGGTGCGATGCAGAGGAGGTTGTAGGTCAGCTGACATATATATGCTGTACCGGTGCGTGTGAAGGGGTGGAGTGGGTAGGTGAGCTTGTCTAACTGCACTCACGAATACCAGTCAAGTGTGGGGAGCACACCCTATATCCAATCCACCCGCATCACAAGGGCAATCTGGGAGAGAGAACAGGGCAGTGAGCCAGAGACACACATAACCACCACCACCACCAGGCCTGGCAGCAATGTCTGCTCAATGCAAATTAGATCTCTTTTCTGGGCTATTTTTAAAATGGATAATATATTACCAACTATTGAGATTATCACTCTATTGAGAGTGGGCGTGCAGGAGCCCAAAACATGAGTCAGCAGCCAGTAATGGATGTCTGATATTTACGATCAAATATAAATGTCTCTATGAATCACGGAGGCATACTGCCATATACACAACGTATCTGGGCTAAAAGAATATTGCATGCAATTTACATTTAACCACAGAGGAATCACCATGGAACTACATATCTAGCTCAAATGACCATTTGCTAAGTGTTTGTGCTGATCTCAGAACAGACATGGCATACCCAGTGAAAGTAAGAAACCAGTTATCTGATGTCTTGGGTAAACTTGCCACCACAAATACAGCTGTAACTGTCAAATCTCAAGAGGAACATTAAGTTAAATGAGGTCAAAGGTTGAAGGACAGCTATGTGCATCACAATCAGCATTTGGCCTAAAAAGCTTTCTGGTTAAAACTTGGTACATTATAAATAAGAGAGATGAAGTCATTACCCGTGGTGACATACCTCCTCATCGTCAAGGAACTCATCATACCAATCAACCAAGTCAGGCGGAGGCTGAGTATACCTACAATACACAGATTCGACATTATAAATGAGTATTCATCGAGACCAGAAAATAAGAACCATCCAAACAAACAAACAATGTGGCTTGAGCTATGTACTTATGAAATTACCATCTTATATACAGCAGTTTGGGTAATTCTGCTCTACATATTCATATTCCTTTGCTAAAATCAATGCTAGAATTTGATTATTCAAAGTAGTTCACCCACATGAACCTCCATGGTAGTGTTAAATAACAAAACATGAAGTTACTTCTGAAACAGTTACCAAAAAACCCCCCAGCTCAGTTCATGTTAAGTGTTCTACGTCATACCTGATGTACATGAAGCCCAGTGATCTGATATAGGGCGAATCTGTGTGAGTGATGAGACCCATCACTTGTTTGCGGGTCAGTTTCAGTGTAAATAGCTTATACAGCAAGCAAAATGCAGTGGACACAATCCCACCTGTCCCGACTCCTCGAACCTGCAAGACAAACATCATGAAACTTGAAGCTAAACTTATGTTCTGCTTTAGTGAATCTCTCCCTTGTATTAATCAAAGTGGCAAAGATTACGGGAGGATGAAGTCGAGTAGGTCTCAAGGCACGTACTTCTACTTACCCCTCCGCACATTCCTGTCTGCCCCGCAGTCTTCCTGCTGCCTTTTTCCCATGGCTCCATATGATTGACCTGAGTAGGAAACAGGTCACAATCTGACACCAAGCAACTGACTATAGGAGAAATACAACTATAAATCCCAAGTTTACATGTATTCAAACCTGGATTCCAAAACTGTTAGCCTAATATTCTAGTACTCATAACGAATACTTTAAAATAATAATAGTGGAAAAATCATTATAATGGAAAACGATTTTAGTCTTTCGAATTTAGTTTGTTTTGCAACAGTGCTGGCTAACAGAAAATTACTATAGTTTTGGTAGTCACAATAAAAAACCGTTCACACCAAAGACTATTAATTTTAATAATAGTTCTAATTCTATGAGAATAGGGAAGCCTACACCACAGCTGTAACGACACAGAGGAACGGTACCATTAGAATCACTTCCAGAACGATTATTTCTCTAGCTGATAACGATAAAACATTTACCAATCAGAATATTCTCGAGCATTTCAAGCGACAGACTACATACCTGCATCATGCGATTATAATAATAAAAAATTACCGTCCGTTGGTGTAAACTCTAATAAAGCTACTGTTATATGTATCTTGGTGTGAACGGGACGGTTGCTATGTTGATTTTCTGTCATTTTCTCGCGTTTAAGATCTTAGGGACTCAGTCACTATTCACTTTCGTTGAATGTTTTTCCGTCCAATTAAAGTAAATGGTGACTGAAGATATCATTCTGTCTATAGAGTAACGTTACACCTTATGTATCCTACTAAAGAAATTCAATAATTCTGGTTTGGAATAACATTTCAGTGAGTTAATGATGACAAGGGTTTCATTTTTGAGTTAACTAACCATTCTTATAGGTATATTTTGAGTTAAGTTAGCACAATTAGCCTCAATGGCCTAACACGGTCTACTGCAGCTCACGTAATACTAAATTAAAAGCAAATTACATTTATTTAACAACTATTTAAGCCTGATAGAAGCAATAACAAACCATGAGCAATACTCAATGCCAATGTAATACAAAAAAGAAAACCGCGGGCTTCACGCTCGTCGGCCCGGGTTAATTTCGCCACCTTGAAGTATATTTCGTCCACCACCTCGTGGTACGTTTTGAGCTCGTACAGCTGGACCTTGAAGTAGGGCGAAGACAGGACGTTTGTCAGGATCATCGGGTTGAGGTTCATAGTCTTCTCGTTGCCCCATAACGGCAAAACGTTGCCGTGTTTCCCGCCGGCCGGTTTGCTCACGGCCTGCTGCTGTTGTTGCTGCTGACTAACCGCCATGGCAGTTCCTTCACAACGCCATTAAATTACAAAACGAAAGAAAACGATAGTTGACCTTAACGAATATCACGGCAACGCCTTCAACGAGTTGCGCGAGTGGCGGACCGACGTCTCTTAATTCATTCGAATTGGATTTTGGATCGTTTTGACCAAGTCTCTGTGGTGTTAGAAGACGCACGCTAACCGTGGGTTGTGGGGACAAGATGGCGCACGGAAGAGGGGCGGCGGAAAGGGACGCAAGGCTGGGGGTTGCCAAGTTGTCATAGAAAATGCTTATTTTCACCAGAAAGAGGAAAATAACGGAAATCCTATAAAAAAATGCATTTACAAATCATCTATAACCATTGTTTTTAAAAGCATTAATAAAAAAAAAATCTATGAATTCTATGGAAATAAAAACAATGGGGTTCGTCTACTCATCTGGGTGGCGAAAAGTTAAACACTAACTGCATTTCCTAGGAAGATGCTTTACAAAGTACTTGGCAACACGGTCCTCCAGCGTGGTTTGATATGTCTTGTACCTGACTGCAGATGTCTTGCTGAGTCCATATAAATATTGTTGAAGGCACTTCAATTTTTCCATGTGCTCTTGGTGTTGTGTTGCGGTAATGCTCTAAACTTATTTTAAGGCTAAGGCTGCATGTTTGTAAGATGTTTATTGTGATTATAGTACATATATTCTAACTTAATATTAAAAAAATCATATAAATGTAAATTGTGCATCACCAGCTCAATTATAACAACATTTATTTCAGATGGGCAAAGACAACTACCCAGTATGGCAACAAATCAAAACTACAGAACGAGATATTTTAATTATATAACAGTTTTATTTTTTTAAACAAAATCTCTAATGTATTCTTAAAATGTAATATATTACAGTGAAGTGCATATATTGCATTTTGTCTTAAAGTATTCAGGTATATACTTCATGACATGTATGTTTTGAAACATCAGATATATCATAAATCTTTATTTCTTTTACTCCTTTAGTTTTTCTGTAGTTTGACAATTGTCACTATTAGAAAGCCTGAACACATAAATTAATGTTTTTTCCTTGTATACATTCTTAAAAATATTACAGTTTTGTAATATACAATATGAAATCTGATAAAACAGCCCTTTTTATTAGCCTTTAAAATTGGCATGTTCTTTCAAACTAATTTTTGCAGTAATAAATTGTATAAAATCTCCCTCATTTAGAAACCCTTTTCCAAAAAAAAAAAAAAACATTACATGGATCCTGAATGGCTCAGGTCTTCAGCATTTTTCCTGAAAAAGAATGCCTGTAAATAGAATTTGGATTATGCCATTTTAACAAACAGTCCACTATTTGCAGTGTCTATCCCTGTGCAATTTGTGGTTGAGTCTTGTTTATGCTGACAAAAAGGTGCACTAACTGGGATCTTAGAAAACTCACTAGTTTGAGGGTCACTTCGACCGGGTGTTGAAGCAACAGCCACCTACGGTACAGACCATCTGTCACCTGTTTACTGTATATTTATACAGTTTTCTTTTAAATCTATTGTCACTATTAGAAAGCCTGAACACATAAATTAATGTTTTTTCCTTATATACATTCTTAAAAATATTACAGTTTTGTAATATACAATATGAAATCTGATAAAACAGCCCTTTTTATTAGCCTTTAAAATTGGCATGTTCTTTCAAACTAATTTTTGCAGTAATAAATTGTATAAAATCTCCCTCATTTAGAAACCCTTTTCCAAAAAAAAAAAAAAAAACATTACATGGATCCTGAATGGCTCAGGTCTTCAGCATTTTTCCTGAAAAAGAATGCCTGTAAATAGAATTTGGATTATGCCATTTTAACAAACAGTCCACTATTTGCAGTGTCCATCCCTGTGCAATTTGTGGTTGAGTCTTGTTTATGCTGACAAAAAGGTGCACTAACTGGGATCTTAGAAAACTCACTAGTTTGAGGGTCACTTCGACCGGGTGTTGAAGCAACAGCCACCTACGGTACAGACCATCTGTCACCTGTTTACTGTATATTTATACAGTTTTCTTTTAAATCAACACATTTGTAACAATTAGACTACCTCTATGGCCTCACAAAATGACAAAATATGAGTTCACGTTGTCCACTTGAAATCAATGGTATACGTTAAATTAGTATGATTGGTACTTGATCCCCCCCCCCCTCAAATTAGCAGCATCCAACCAAGTAAACATCAGACAATCCAAAGTGCATCAGTCCATGTCAGTGGATTTAAATTTCTATATTAAAAATAGTCCTTAATCTGTAACACGCCTTTTCAGTTCCACCAGTGGTTCCAAGCATGTTTTTTTTAAATGTCTGTGAGAACTATAACCATCTATTTTTGGTAAAATAATACCAATCCAAGTATTTCCTGTTACTTTGAGCTAAAGCAAAGCTTCTGTCTGTCTTCAGAGCTTTACCACTAGGGGGAGCAGTGATTCCACAAATTCCTAGAGCCCATGAATGTATCAGGAGCCCAGCATAGAACTGCTGCTTGTGATAGAAGACAACTGCTGTCCTCTCGTTTGACACAGGATATTACATCACCTTCCCCCACGGACATTCAGTCTAGCGTTTTATAACCACCTGTTCAAAAGCCCCTGCACCAACCCTGAATGATGGAAAGAGAGACAGTAGCCATTACATTTCATTACATTACCACAGTCTGCAATTTTATGATATTGTCAGAGCTCATGTAACATAATACCTCCCTATAATCTGCTTCTCATAAAGCAAAGCACAATGACCATGTATCACACAAGGACGGCATAAGCAGAGAATGCCTGTTGCAGTGGTGACCTTGCGGCAGGGAAATTTACATAATGTATCTCACCTGGTGTGCTGAGAGCCCAGTGCAGTGCTGCCTCCTGGCCCAACAAACAGTCGCAGACCCTCCTCTGCAACAATAGCAAAAAAATCCCTAATACTTGCATTCATATTTAGGGGCCATGATTTCATATATATAACTTCCAGAAGAAAACATGATGCATTAAGCATCAGGAGGTGAAAACTTTTTGAATTTGAAGATCTGGGAAACATGTAAGTATCTTCTGTAGCTTCTGAAAGGCAGTATTAAGTTTAAAAAAAATATGATATTAATGCAAAATAAGAAAAATGTACACATCTTCATTCCGTTCAAAAGTTTACACCGCTGGCTCTTAATGCATAATTTTTCCTTCTGGAGCATCAGTGAGCGTTTGAACCTTTTGTAATAGTTGTGTACGAGTCCCTCAGTTGTCCTCGGTGTGAAAAGATGGATCTCAAAATCATACAGTCATTGTTGGAAAGGGTTAAAATACGCAAAAGATGCTGGAAAACCAAAGAATTTGTGGGACCTGAAGGATTTTTCTGAAGAACAGCGGGCAGTTTAACTGTTCAGGACAAACAAGGGACTCATGAACAACTATCACACAAAAAATAAATAAATAAAAAAAAACAGCTGTGGATCATCCAGGTAACAACACAGTATTAAGAATCAAGCATATGTAAACTGTTGAATGGGGTCATTTTTAAAAATTCAACTATTATGTGGACTATATGTAAATGTCTTTTATGTGAAATATCTTAGGTCAGTACTAAATAAAAAATAAAATGCATTTTGTATGATCCTTCTTATTTTGGTAAAATAATTAACATTTTGCAGATACTGTGAAGTGTATGTAAAATTTTGACAACAACTGTACACACAGACACTCAGACACACACTACCCTTCAAAAGTTTGGGGTTAGTATATAGAAAACTGTTATTTTAAATTGAAATAATATTTCACAGTATTACTGTTTCTACTCTATTTTTGATCAAATAAATGCAGCCTTGATCCACATAAGAGACTTCTTAAAAACAACAACAACAACCCCCCCCCCTCAAACGTTTTAACTGTCTTGCATATACAGCTCTGGTTCCAAAGGAAAAGATGTTGTGGTAACTGCAAGTTTAAGGTTGCTCTCTCTGAAGTCTATCCATGAGTCAGAAAGAGAGAGAAAAGGGGAAATTCAACCATCTGTTTGTTTGAGACGGTAGTAGTAACCATAGTAAACATTCATCTTACAAAGCCACAATGTGGTGCGTATTAAAGTGCAACTGTGCATCTGCAGTAAAACACAACTCTGAATTTCCCTATCCAGAGTTTGTGTCTAGTGAATGCATTGGGCACTACTATGGGGCAGTGGAAGGTCTGTGTGAGCTGGTCATACACGAAATGTTTCCGTGTGTGCGTCTGTTGGCTGTTGACCACAGCCTGGTGTTATGGGGATGGAAATGATGTTTAAATTTAAACATGTTTTCAGGGAGGATGCTATTCAAATTATACTTGTATCACTTGTAGTACTTGTGCACCTTTCCTTGCCATGTCACAATGCAAGATTTTTTAAAACAAACTATAGCATTTTATTTTTTCCCTAAATCCACTTAAAATGTTAAGCCAATTTGTTTGTACCACAAGCAATTATAATTTAGTTTTCCATTTTTCATCCTCCCCTTGACCCTTAGAAATTAACAGGCTGTTTTGCTACTGTATACAGTAAAACATTTAGTCAGCTTTGACGAAATTATTCAAAACATTTATAATGTTAAAAAAGATTTGTTTTTTGAACTTTCTATTCATCAAAGAATCCTAAAAATCACAGTTTCCACAAAAATATTCAGCAGCACAACTGTTTTCATCATTGATGATAATAAGAAATGTTTCTTGAGCAGCAAGTCAACATATTAGAATGATTTTTGAAGGATCATGTGACACTAAAGACTGGAGTAATGATGCTGAAAATTCAGCTTTGCATCACAGGAATAAATTACATTTTAAAATATATTCAAATAAAAAAAAAGAAGCTATTTTAAATTGTAATAATATTTCACTGTTTTTACTGGATCTTTGATCCAATAAATGCAGCCATGGTGAGTATAAGAGACTTCTTTCAAAAATATTAAAAAATCTTTACAAACCCAAACCTTTGAACAACAGTGTATGTCTTCATAATGCATCAAACTCTGCTATGTTAAGTGACGGGGTAAAATCCGTTTTTACATGATATGGCTTTTTAACAGGATTTTTAAACATCTGGACTGTAAATGCTACATGCATCAAAGTGCTTTCTAATAGTACCTTCATTACTAGAGTCCAGTATGCTGCGGCTGAAGTCTTGACCCTGTAGGATTGTCTCAATGATATCATCAGCATCCACTCTGGTAGCATCCATTCGCTTTAGCTGAGACTCAACCGAGTCCTGTTTTACAGGGTGCCTGAAATACAAACATATAGTTTGTCAATAACTTCACTCAAAGATTTTTCTAAGAACACATTTTGCAGGAAGAGCTAATGCACACACGTTTACCTGTTGGCTGTGATCCCACTGTGGGACGGTGTGGCTAAGTGCTGGGGTAAAGGTGTGCGAGACTCTCTGTCCTCACTGGGCTCTGGTAGGCTGCCAATCCCAGTGGAGGCACTGCCCACAGACAAGTTCCTCCTATGAGAGAGCTCCGTCAGGCTGGAGGAGCACGAGTGACCTGTGCTGTAGCCTACAAGAATGTCCAGACTGATCAATATTATGATATTATATCATGCAAAAAGCCATATAATAAAAGGATAAAAGAAAAGCAAAACATCTGATGTGAATGAACAGACCAGAAAACTTGGACTGCTGGCTGGCGTAGCTGGCGGTTCTTGAGTGGCCACACTTTACCAGTTCATCTGGAACAGAACCATGACTGAAGGCATTTTTTCCTGAGTTTTCTAGAAGATAAAAATCAGTGGATTGTTACCATCATTGTGAATTTTGGAATTGTTGAAATGCGAACTAGATCTGATCAGTTATTTACAAAGTTACATACACTACCATAGTCAAACATTTTGAATAATAATTACATTTTTAAAAATAAAAAAAATGACAAAAATGTATTATTGAAATAAATAAATCAATAAATAAACAAATTACATTTTAAAATATTCAAATAGAAAACCCTTATTTTTAAATAGAATAATATTTCACAATATTTTATGTTTTCACTGTGTTTTTCACTGCCTTCGTGAGCATAAGAAACTTCTTTCAAAAACATAAAAAAACATATTATTCCAAACTTGACCGGTATATAGGCAGTGATTTTGTGTGAGGATTGTGGAGGTACCTATATAGATATGAGTTGCATTCTGTGTCTCTCCTCTTCTGTCCTCATGTAGACATGTCTCTATTTCTCCTGTAAAACCAGTGGTCATTGCAGTGGATGGAGGCCTGGAAGAGTCAAAAATATCTCCATTAAAAACATATAAACATACAAAAACATAACAAATCATCACAATAAGACTTTGTTGCATACACAAAATCACATAATATGCAATATAATATTCTTTACTTAAACAGAAACTTAAATATGTAAAAAATATATATATTTACACAAATTTACTTAAAATATTTAAACAAATTTAGGCTCCAAATTCTTTACTTGAGAGCTTTAATATTTAGAAAAAAAGAAAAAGAATGGACACATTAAAAATGTCTAATTCAGTGTTTAACAGAAGAAAGTCAGTCATACAGGTCTGAAAAAATAAGGTTGAGTAAATGATGACAGAATTGTATTTTTTTAGTGAATTATTCTTTTAATAAGCTGAACCCAGCCAGGTCATGCAACTATATAAAAATATTTCTAGAGAAGGAATAATCTATAAAACACAGATTTCAGAGGGATATTAATCCATAAAGTACTAATCTGGCCTTTCACTGGTTTTAGTGCCTCTAAAACTGACAGTGACATAAAACTATGACGCACTAGCCAGAGCTAACAGCACTTGTGGCGCAGTATGAGCACTCCCACACACACACAAACACCCGATAACACTTCTGTAGGCCTCACAAACCCACACTCACCGGGACACACCACCAAACACTTTGATTTATGAATGTGTATGACTATTTTTGACAACCATCCACAGTAAAGGAATGATACAACTCTCACTAGAGCATGATTCACACGTCTGTGACGACAAAAGTGAGTGTAAATACACACACACACCTCTTCTTGGGGGTTTATTTTTCACTCATTTCACACTGCATGTGTTGTTTTAATGGGAGATCGTGTGCCAACTCGCTTGCATAACAGGAAGCACACCTTTCAGTGTTTCTGGGTGCTGCGTGATATGACAAATATTACCACTCTAAATGTTAGGATAAATGTCAACTATTTCAACATACACGCAAACACATCTGCACAATCACTCCAATCTGAAACCGCACCAAACAGCTTCAAGCACATGCTTCAAACATCACCAGGAAGTGGTTGAACCAGACTTCCTGTGTTCATGCGGTCCTACACATTGGTTTTAGAAAAACACTGGCACAAGCACTCTGGCACAGCCATGCAAACAAATACAAAGGCATCACGGCAGCTGTGTCTGCTATTGTCGCACAAAGTTTCAAGGTCATTCTGAGCTGCTGGCTTACTCTGTGTGACATGAGTGACAATCCTGTTGAAAAGACCAGTGTAGACCAGTATGAATTTAAGGCTGGTTTGGTTAGCTGTTGAGCCTGCTCGACCAGCATAGTCTTTCTGTATCACTTGTTAAACTTAAATAAACCAGGTTGTGTCATGCTGGAGACCAAAACATCAAAAACATATGCTGGTATTTTCAGAAGGATGCAGATTTTGATTTGAATATGAAATTTAAACACTTCAAAATAAACAAAAAATTAAGGGACAACGTACGTTTTAAAGCAGGGATCACCCGACATTAGCTGCATACTGATTATCACCTAGAGAAAGAGAGAGAGGTGGTTACACACATATACAGTATGAGATAAAGCAGATTGTATATTTTATTAATACCCCTGAAAACATTAAATATATCAGATACTGGAGAATTGTATGATAAATTGCAATTTCACAAAAATGAGTGTTATTTTTAAGGGCCCAACAAATGGTGCCATTTCTCAGCAAACCCAATATTTAAAAAAAAAATATATATATATACTTATAATATTATGTTTAATTTTTTATTATTTTTTTTTAAATAGGGGGGAAAATCTTTTATATCACAGGCAGTGAAGTTTTTAAAAGAAAGATACGCAAGAAGATTATTTTTCTCTAAGTGAGCAGGTCTCATTCAGTATTAGTAATTTCTTGATCAATTGCTGTGAAATTGTATTGTTCTACTGTAAATATTTATGTTGTATTGTCTTTTGTGAGAACCGTATATTGAAGTCACTGAAACAAAAATTCCCCAAGGGGACGAATAAAGTTACTAACTAATTAACTATTGTTACTTCTGCTTTTCAACTCAATTACAACTTAAAATATAATTAAAAAATACAACATAATATACATTTCATTATTATTTATAATAATAATAATAATAATAATAATAATGTCATTAATAATGTTTTTCCATAAATAATTATTTACACTGAAATGATTTATTATTAATCGTAATAATATTCTTAACAACTTATAAATAATAATAATAATCACTTTACTTGTGAGAACCATTGTTGGGTGTTATTTTTTAAGGGCCCAATTATCAGCAAACCTAATATTACAGAATCAAATCGAAGAGTGTGAATATTGAAAAAAAAACAAAAAACATATGCTGTAAAATAACTGTAATGCGTCACATGGCTTGTTTCTACAATAAACTTATAAATATGACAACACATATGCGTCAAGCTGTTAATGGACGGCAGTGATGCAAGTTAAAATGGTCTGGTCAAGAGTGGTGCTCTCTACAGATATAAATGCCTGTGGAATTTTGGGTGCTCTGAACAGCTCCAGGTGGAAGTGGAAGGATACAGGGCTGTGGAATTCTGGGGGCGCTGTGAACAGCTCTAGGCGTAGGTGGGGGTTGTGGATTGGAAAACACAGCTCAACACAGGCCGGAGCATGCCACACATAACCCACATGAAGCGGAACATGAAGTAACACAACACCACACACAGATCTGAGAGGACACGCCCCCTCACCCACCCCCTAGCAACAGTGTGTTTATGATATAAATAAACTAAAAAATGAAATATAGAGGGCATGCAGTCTCAAGACAAAGGGGACAACTTTGCATCTTCATTATAAAGTTGTTCTGCTATATATGTGTGTGTACCTTCAGTATAGAGTTGTCCTGACGAGTGTTTTTGGTGTTGTATCCCTCCAATAAACAACGCCGTGTGGTGCTTCCTGAACCGGCAAACTCAGCCAAGTTTAAATTAGCAAAGCCAAGCTGTGACACACACACACACACACACACACACACACACACAGTATCAGTGCCAGTGATCTGATAGAAATAGATCTTCATAATCTACGAATAAACTGAGCTTACCTTTGCAAATGTCTTCCCACCTTTCAGCTCCTTCATAAAAAATAAATAAATAAATAGTCAAAAACCTCACCCAATCCAACAACTTTTGCACATAAACACACTCAAATGTTTCTGCTTAGAGTAGAATTTAAGAATTAAAATGTTACCTTTCTTACAGATACCCGAAAAACACATGGATCCAACACCCCTGTCCCTGCATTAGCACTCATCTTGCATAAAAAGGAGAATCTTTTTTTCCATTTAACACAATTCACCAGAACTGGCTCTCTGCAGAAGAAACCACAAGAAAGATAGTGTAGATAGACAATACAAACAGACAGACAGATAAAATGACAGAATGATTGACAGTAGTTAGACAGAAAGATACAATGACAGACAGACTGATAGATAGATTACAGATAGATAGATAGATAGATAGATAGATAGATCTTTTGAATTTGGAGTGAATTGTGAGCTAGACATTTCTTTGTGAGATCAACTATATAAACAGCTGTATATAATACATGCACAATTAATGCAATAAAAAGTTTAAATAAAAATACGTGAATTTTAAAAATATATAAAAGGTACTGGTGAAAAATACAGTGTATTTGTCAAGGGAGATTTGAATGAGAAGGCACATTACAGTAATGTCTACAGGGAGAGGATTAGTTGTTAACAGTGTACCGCACTCATTCAAAAGACTCTTCCCTGGTTCATCCTGAAAATACAGTAGGCTAACACTAATGCCAAGTAAACCTTCGTCTGTGGCGTTTATGAGGAGGAACGTCTGGCATCCCGACAGATATGGAATGTAACCGTTTTGTAAAATGCACTGTTGCCACAGCAAGTCCATCCTTGACGGTTAGAGGAAGGGAAGTGTTTGCTAATCAGACACTGCCCACTTTTGCCGAACTGTTGAGTTCACTGTAGAGCACAGCCCCTCTCATTCGCACCCTCAGGGACCCCCTGGCAAAAGACAAGTTCCTCCTCATAACGAAACGGTCTGCACTGTTTCGTAAAACGTCTCTAGTTTAACTGAATCAACACGTGAACATTAAAAGCCTCTGATCATCTCTAATTCATTCAAAATTAATCAGGCAAGCTAATGATAATAACTCACTTATTTCAAGATTAAAAAGGCTTGATGTTCCTAATCACTCATGACATACAATATATTCAGCCACAGAAACAAATTTATTATATAACATTATTTCATATTGACATCTGAGCATTAATTTTAAAAGTTGACACACACACACACACACACCTTTAATAAAATAATAAAATAAAATAATATACAGGATGTATTGCGTTTGTCTCACCTCGAGGACTCATCTGAAAAGCCTCCGTCTGTCAGTCGAACCTTACAAAACAGAACTCCATTCACGTATGGGACAGATGACAGCTCCTCCAGCTCCACATCTACTTTAAACTTAAACCTCTTCTTTTTCATCATGATGAATGCCATTGATCGAATATGTGAAGGACGACAAATGTGCTGTTATACTCCACGAATGGGATTTCAGGAGAAGAACCCAAACGCTTTGACGCGCCTCAGCGTTAAGTCGGCGTGCGTGCGTGCGTGCGTGCATGCGCGCGGGACCGTAGTTTTTAAAACGCTGCTGCTGTGTGAACGGAGTTGAACTGACAATAGACGACATTTTAAAATAAAAGTCCATCCAAATGATTTCCGATAGGATATTTCATGCTCCCAATAAGTCAGAATAAAAATATAACATTATTTGTGTGAATTAATTATATGCATTTACAGCAATGAATATACAGCAATTTATTTATTTACAATTTTAATGACTTTTATGGCTTATGGAGCTCGTACTCAAGCAGGAGAAAAAAATATGCTATTTGGCGCACCTGCCAAAAACCATAGTGACACTCTCAGTGAACGGGACGCAGCGGCGCTTTTCCCTTCTCGGTTTGGGAAGGAAGGAGGGACTCACTACAGCCGGTGCAGCATGTGAAAGTCCAACACAGGCGACACATTTTGCAGCCAGTCTCTGATCATTAAGCAATTCCACCGCACTTATTTCTCCTCTGAAATGCCGTCATGCCACGCGTGAATGTCAGCTGGATTATTACGGTGCTCGCGGTGGAGCTCGCGACACTGTCCGCCGCGCACGCTCACAGCTGTCACGAGGTGAAAACGGCGTTTCAGGTGCGTCAGATCGGCCAGCTGAAATGGGTGCCGGAAACACCTGCTACAGGTGAGCGTGAACGCTATGTGCAACCGTTTGTCATCTTGGTGAAGAGCGGTTTTGTTGTTTGACTGTGACCTAAACTGAAACGTGTCTTGCTTAATATTGATGCCCCTGCTTGATAACTACACCTGTTTGTATTGTAAAGTCATTGGTCCTCTTTGGATCTTTTTGTTTATTTGCTTGTACCATAGAGTTTTTGAAGCAACATTAGGTGCTGTAGTTAATTAGGTGTTTTGGCAGAAACTACTGTATGGTTACTATGGTAAATCTTTTTATTGTGGTGCAGCAATCAGCTGCTGTGGTTGCTCTATTATTTCATAGCATGTTTTAAGGAGGAAGTGTATTCTTTAATGGAATGGTTCACCCAAATATGAAAATTATCTGAAAATGTACTCGCCCTCTGGCCACCCAAAATGTAGATGAGTTTGTGTCTTCATCAGGTTTGGAGAAATTTAGCATGACATCACTTGCTCACCATTGGATCCTCTGCAGTGAATGGGTGCCGTCAGAATGAGAGTACAAACAGCTGATAAAAGCATCACAATAATCCACAACACGACTCCAGGCCATCAATTAAAGTCTTATGAAGTGAAAACCTTTGTTCGAAACAGATCCATCATTAAGAAGTTTTTACTTCAAAACATTGCTTTGGGCTAAAATATGAGTCCTCTATTTTATAATATTGCTTTCTATTGAGCACAAAAATAGTTTTTTAATCAAGTGCAATTAAACCACAAAGAAGAACCTTCAAGGTACCAATAGCTCAAAGGTTGTGTCTGAATCATTATTTTAGTTGCACTGCCCAGGGACTCGTCCATTTCTGGTGCTGTCAGGTTCATTCCAGTGTTACATTTGCATCCTAAAAATTCCCACAGTGCGCTGTTAAAAACCATCAGCTGCTCACTATATTTACTTACTGGAAATGTTGTAATGTCTCTGCACGTTTGGCACTGTACTTTTAACAACTGAAGTGAAGATGCATGATAAACAAATCATTGGTTGTATAGTATGCATATCAGGGCATGATTGAATATGATTCCTGATAGTACATTCATGTAGAGTCAAGTTGTCAAAATATATTATATAATCAATATAATCATCAGCCTACCCCTTATTACTGGAATTCAAGAGCAATTTTTTATTTTGTTGCTCCTGTCAGGAAAATTTAATGTAATTAGCTTCCGTTTAATAGGTTTTACAAGTTGATTGACTGATTTTGAAAAAAAAACATTTTTTTTGCCCAACAAAGTTTGCGTGAATGGCCATGTGTGCTGTAAGGCTCTGGACTCTGCACTGTAAATAATATGTCTTGGTAAACTTCAGACAAGGATCGTGTCGGGTTAAGGGAATCAGTGTTGACAGATGTGTTCAGCCAGCTGGTTTGATGCATGACTCGGCTAACAGGAGTGAGTCCTCCTGGAATGACACCGGCCCAGCTCACCGGGTACAAACCCGCAGGTCTAGAGTTCTCACAGTACTTGAACTCACACCCAGGTCTGGTTCTCCTATGACAGGGGTGCCTATCCTGCTCCTAGAGATCATCCTACCAGCATAGTTTAGTAATCAAATACTATACACACTTGAACCAGCTTGTCGAGGTCTTTGGGGTCACTTGAAAAGGTGGCTGCATCTCAAACACAAGCCAGCTACCTTGATATCTAGTCAGTCATTTTCTATCTATCTATCTATCTATCTATCTATCTATCTATCTATCTATCTATCTATCTATCTATCTATCTGTCTATCTGTCTGTCTGTCTGTCTGTCTTTCAATCGTTTTATCATTCTATCCATTGTTCTATCATTGTTTTATCTATTGTTTATAATTTTATCTATCATTTTACATATAATTTTATCTATCGCCTTGATTTTCTATCTGTGTTCTGTCATTTGTCCATTTCAAGACTTTTTAAACTTATTTTTCTTCAACTTTCAAATTACAAGAAGACTAGTCATGACAAACTTGGGGTTTTCCTTTAAAAAAAAATGTTATTTGATTTTCAGTTCATTTTAATTCAGCCAGATCACCTACTGTACTGGCAAAATTGAGTGGTGAAACTAAACTAACATCTATCAGACAAGGTGTGTGAAACCCATGTTCTTTGGCTGAGACAGAGAGATATTTCTAGTTGTGTTACAGGTTCCTCCTCTTGGAGTCTTGAAGAGCAATAGTGGGATGGCAAGTTTTTCATGATGGTGCTTATTTGGGTTAGCTAAAAGCTGAATGCTGAGTTGTTTTGTTGGTGAGCTATAACCCTCTTTTGGGTTGGTCTACATGTGCAGAAGAATTCAGAGCATGCAGGAGAGTTCTGATGAGCCTCGTCTCTCAATAGATACTCTGTGCCCTCTGGTACGACTTCTCCTGTTTATTTGACTGAACACTGATGTGTAGACTTAGCATAGAAATCGTTCCTCTGGGAACCAAGACCATACCACAGCAAAACCATAATTACAATATATCTCAGGTTAGTGTGGTTTTGCCTTCCTCCTAAGATCATTAAACTCTTTATTTCCTTTTTGTGGTCTGCAGAATAAAAGTTTAAAGAAGGCCAATGATAAAATAAGTTCTAAATTGCTTTTGTTGCAGAAAGACTGGAATTTTCATTTTACATTTCTCCGGTGAGCAAAGTCTAGCAGAGGATAGTTCACCCAAAAGTGCAAATTCTGTCATCATTTACTTACCTGTATGACTTTTCTTCTGTGGAACACAAAATTATATATTTTCAAGAATGCTGGGGTCCAAATAACATTGGGTCCCATTGACATTCATTGTATGGACAGAAAAAAACAGACATTTTTCAGAATATCTTCTGTTTTGTTCCATAGAAGAAAGTAAGTCAGACAAACAGCTTGAGGGTGACTAAATTGTGCAGTTATGCAGCATATCAGACTGTGCCAGGTTTGAGGAAAAATGCTCACACAGCTTGGGGATGAGTTCATTATCATCAAGCACTAAACTGATAACTGAGAGCTGTTCTTGTATCAGCAGTTAAGTGCAGGACACAGTCTGTTTATTTGCCACAATGACTTGGCGCAATTAAGGCTGAGACCGCAGACTAAACCAAAGTAGGCTTGTAATGTGTTTTCCCTTTTGCATTGATCTTAGAATAGTTTCATCAGGTGCATTTTGTTGTTGGAGTCCAGTCCTGTTTTCAGAACAGCAGTGAGCAGATTGTGTGCAATGAACATGCTTTAGCTGCAGGCATAGCACTCCACTCCTTTGGTGACAGCTGATGGGCATTGAGCAGCCAGAGGTTGGCTTGCAAGACAGCAGCCACAGACAACAAGAGGCTTTGAGCAAGAGTCTGGAATCTCAGACACGTTGGAATGTTTCCAAACACTATCACTGATGGGCAGAAACTCAAGACATCTTATAATAGTAACCGCTCAAACCGCTCCTTAAAAAATGTAATTCTATTTATCTATTGTTCTATCTATTTGTTTGCTGTTATGTTGTTTTATAATTTTCTATGGTTTTATCATCCTACTTATAGTTTCCATCCATCCCAGTTGTTTTAATGTCCTATTTATTGTTGGCTGTTGTAACATTTTTTGCATGTCCTATGTGAGCTTTTTGTTGCTCAGTGAGGAGGTCTTAATGTTGCAGAGGGTTCAAATCTGGGGTTGATCCCTTTCCTCAGAAGTGCTGACGGGATATGAGGGTATGAGACTGTCTGTTCTCAGATCAGATGCCAAGCAAAGCAGCTCCCAGAATCTCCACCTCTGCAGGATCTCTTTCAGAAAAGGCTGTGTTGATAACTAATCTCACGAGTCTTTGTGAGACTGAGCAGCATGGATATTTGAAATAGATTTTATAGGAGATTGTTTCAGTTTGTTATTTGCCTAATAAATGAAAATAACATTTTTAGTTTTAAACAAGTTTTTGACAGATTCCTAAAATATTTGTTTTCTCTTCATTATGACGGGTGGTCTAATAAATTTGTTCAGCACAAACAGTTCTTGTAAAACAGTAAATTTGAAAACTCATGGATACAGTAATTATATTTTAGCACTAGGAACACTGTGACAAAAGAGCTTACACATGGTGGATTAACCACTACAGAAACAGAAAAAAATAATTAGGTAAAAAAATGATTTAGGGCCACTGTGGTGTGTGTGTGTGTGTGTGTGTGTGTGTGTGTGTGGAGGAATGGTTAATTATGACTCGTTTAACGAAATGAAGCAAGCATAGCAATCAAATATTTAAGAGACTGTCCGAATCTTCTACCATTAAATCTTACTTGTACAGGCGTAATTAATCAATATTGGATTTCCAGCCATTCTGATGGGTTAAAAAGTCCTTTAGTTAATTAAGTTGCAGAGGCCTCTATCTGTGTCTGGCAGTCACGCTATCCATATGGAGGTTTGTGTGCTGAAGTGGTAAACAGGTTACTGTCAGTTACAGCACAAGGTGAAGATTGTTTTCCATGTGAAGACACACAACCACAGCTTTCTGTGAGCCGTCAGTTACAGCAGTCTGAATTGCTTCATGTCTCCTGCATTGTTTTATCATTAGTTGAATGGGTTATTTGCTGAGTAAGAACCACTGTCTTCAGCCTGGTCTCAATAGCTACACAATATTACAGCCTTGTCTATTTTTGGTTCCAGAAGTTACATTGCTTGTGTATCCAAGCTGAAGAACAATAGAGAAGATGAAAAACATGAAGGTATACTTAATACTTTTCTTTTTTTAGCTGAGGATTTTTTATTTAAATTTGGTTTAATAATTC
>NW_015555317.1:137006-145362 GCF_001515605.1 Sinocyclocheilus anshuiensis
TTGTATTTTTTTTGTATTTTTTTTTTTTATTTTTATGTCATTTAGGATTGTTTATCTCCAGAAACTAAATGTAAATAGCAAAGCCACTTAGCTTTAACTAGCCCCACTGTTAAAAATCCTCACCACTCATTTTTAAATGCTTGTGTGGAAAATCAAATGCTTTTTTTGATGGGGTCTCTTGAGGGTCAACGCTGTTCTGTGATGAAAGGTGTAGAACAACCTGTGCATTCATGCTTTCAATCTCTGGCATGAGAAAAAAGACTAAACGACTGCATATTTACTCTTCTTCAGGCTTCAGCACCTGCAGACCCTCCTATTAGTCTCTCTGCCCTCAGCAAAACACCCATTTAGTGCAACAAGAACCCTGCAAGTTAATGCCAGAGCATATTGGTTTTTGTATCGCGAATATAGTGCAGTGTAGTGAATAAAAATTTGAGCTGGTGAGGACTGAGCCATGGCCATTGTCCTCAAGTTGCTTCAGATACATCTTATACCTGAGTCTTGTCTTGCACAGCTTTACCTTTTTTGTTCATGTTTTTTGGTTGTACTGTAGGTGTAGCAATGCCAGACTCCATTCAGCCAGTAGTAGGGTTATTTGTTCCAGAAAGTCCCTCATTTACAGTACCAGTTCAGTCTGTCTAGTTCTGTTTTGAGTTTATATTTTGTATTTTATTTATTGCTATTTATTTTTTTAAATATGCAATATTTCATGCATAAATATAGCATATATAAAAATGCATAGCTAAAAATAAGAATTGAGTGTTTTGTGATGGGGCTAGTGAAAATAGCATGGCAAGTATGGTTGAAATGTTGAAATTGATTTTTTTTAAATATCAAAATATTAAAAGTGGACCAAAAGTTCATATTAAAGATATTTTTATACTTTAGCACCCATGTGCCTGTGGTTGCTCAGTCTTTTGAGTCTGATACAAGAATTTCTGGTATGTTTTAAGAGCCAGGTCAAGGTGGGAATACATCTGTCATGTTTGAACTGCTGAGGCCAGGTAAGGCAATTCCTGCTGTTTTGACCCAACTCCGAGTACCTAAGCTAGGAATTCTAGGAACCAGTGTATATTTGAGATGATGTGTGTGCATTTGTGCTCTAAATTATTCACATCGCACTGATGTGGAGTGATTTGTGTGTGCACACTTGAAGGCCTTGAACCTTGTGCCATGACCCTAGTGGTCAGTTTAACCACTGCATTTTGTGGTTATCGAAGCTCCTGTATGGCTTCACCATAGATTCGTCTTGGACGAAACTTGGAGTTCTGTATGAGTGCCTTCAAATCCCTTTGAGGTTCCACACTTCTGCCTCTCCTTCTGATTTCAGCCCAATCCACTATCTTTTTCTAAGCATCAGCTTTTCACTCTCTTACTGTGGGGGCAAATGCCAGCCAATGCTCCACAAAGTGCCTGTGGCTTTGAGAAATGAAGGTGTGTTGCCCAGGCCCTTTGAAAGAGGTTTTCTTTCAACATGGTCCCTCCCAAAAACAGCACATCAGTTGTGGGCAAATATTCTGCTGGATCCAGCGGACGCCAGCACTTCAAAGCACTGAAAACTTCCTGAGAAGAACCTCAGGAGAGGTTAAATCCAGGTTAAATCCAGTTGGGCTGCCGTCTACTTTAATGACTTTCCTTTCCCATAAAGTTGCTTCTGCACTTCAAGCATCAGGAAATTCCTTAAGTCTTAACCTAAATATACCATAACATTTTCAGTCCTCACTGAGGATGTCGTGTTTAGGTTCTGCACATCTCATTCTGGTTGACCTATAGTGGGAATTTTGAGCGTGGCCCCGGGGTCACTGCTGGTCATTGTGATGTTGCAAATACGAGCTGAATAAAGACTTAATCCAGCCAATCAAATGAATGCTTTTTGTCACCTGAGGGTGATTATGGGATAAGGTTGGCTAAGTTTGAACTCCAGACAGGAGGAAGAATAAGGAAGTGTCTACTCGGGCAGAACCACAGACACCTGCTGGGGTCCTAATTCACTTGCCAAGGGCTGAATTAATTCCATCGTGTCTTAATTAAGGCTTGGAGAGAGACTGGCACCAGAGATGCTTTCAGATAATCTTCTGGACAAGGGATTTTCAAACTTTTTGATGTTAAGTAATGTTCCCCCTTTTCTAAAATAAAAAGGCAGCTATATATTTGCTTGTATAAAAGCAATTTATACCATGTGAGTATAGCAATATTAAAAGTGGTATTGTACAGATAACAAAGTTAAATAATTGTTTGCATAACTGACTTTCACATTGTCATTGTACTAAACATTTTATATCGTTCTATCTTTCTTTAACATTTATTTTCTAAATATTTGTACATAAAATTATATGCAGATTTGTTTCCTCCTTACCTTTAAAAACTAGTGCTGACAGTATAAAGTCATTGCAAATAATCTCATGATTTCTGACCAGTCTTTAGAAAGTCAAATGAAATAGTATTATCAGATGTTGAATTTGAAAGTAAATAAAGAAAAAAACTCTGTTCTAGATTAATTTCTCCATGAGTGTTTCCACACTGAAGCATGTTATGATCCTCCTCTTATCAAATTAATGTTTTTCTTTTTCTTTTATATTGTTTATAATAAAATATTGTGTTTTTAGAATCATTACTTAATTCTTTATATTGTGTTTGTTATTTAAGGGTCTTCTAGTTAATTTTATCTGCCAACTCCTGTATCATTGACTGTTCCTGCTGAGTTAATAGAGCCTTAAAGGTGGGGTAAGCCATTTCTGGTAGCCAATGTTGACATTTGAAATCACCAAAACAAACACGCCCCTACCCCAAAAGGGTCTCGCCCCTATTTTGATAACTATGCCCCACACATACATACGTACGCAACCCAGGCAACGATTAGTTCTGTGAAACAAAGCAAAACCAATGTTACACCGTGTCTACACCGGACGCGAGTGGCGCGGCGCGACAAAATACTATAGAACTCATTATAATCAGTGATGCTGTCTACACCATATAGATAAACGTATATACATATCTATGGTCTACACTGGATGCGGCGCGGCACAACATGACAAATCCCCGACAGAAAACTGCTGCTGCGTTCTATTCATGACGTATTGACACAAATTTCAAATGATTTTCAACGGTCGCTTTGTCGCGTCCAGTGTACTACAGACTTTAGCTGTTGCGGCACAGACACGGTGTTACTCACCTATCGAGAAGAAACAACGCAACCTCAGAGTCCGATCGCAGGCTTTCCGCTCCTTGAGTTCTCTCCAGCGCTGGAAAGCTGATCAGATATTTACATGGGTCCTACTTCTTGCCTTAAGCGTTTAATCTCTCTCTCTTTCGCTGCATAAAGAATGGTTATCTTACATTGGCATTTTTTAAGGTAAATCAATGCCTGCCTTATTTTCTAGTCAATATATATCCTCACTCTTAAATTATTTGTAACCATATGTGCATTACTATTTAGCTCTGAACAAATACTTTAATCTACAATCAAAATTTTAATTAGCAATGCTGTTACTATTTTTTTTCTTTTTCTTTTTTCTTTTCCTTTCTTTTCTTTTTTTTTAATTGATTGAAAGGTCATTATGTGCTATTTGTTTCCGTCATCCCTAAGGCTCGTCTTGTCAGCTGTGGGCTTGTGATCGTATCACATATACCTGTATGTGTGCGTGACTTTAAAATCAGACCACTGTTATTCACGGTGTCCTAAAGAGCAGGTGGTTGTGGTTTTTACTTGTATTCGATGATCTGATTCCTGGTGTAGGCAAGGACTATCTGCCCGCACAGCTAGTGAAACTCAATCTCAGAAAGTTCTTCATTAATGTCCAGTGAGTCACAGTAGTGACCTAGAGTCTCAAAAGTGCATAGCGGACGTCTGTACAGCATGGAAATGGAATGAAGCTTTATCACAGCCTTAACATCAGTCATCACGGATGGCCAGCCCAGTCTGTATACTGTACAGTATCTCACTTTTTCCTTTGCTGTGTATTTATCTTTCTTTAACAAAGTTATGGTAATGATTTATACGTTGGTTGTAGTATGTATCGTGGTAGACTGGGCAGTAAAAGGTTATTGCTGTGTTGTGTTTGAAAATATTGTACCACCTACACTAACAACTGCGTTAAAACACAATTGTTGAAGCAGCCATGCCATTCTACCTTGCTTGTACAAGTCCTTAACCTGTTTTCTCATGATTTGTGTTTCACTGGACTTGAGTGCTGTACTAGGTGAGATACCAAGTAAGTTTACTATTTCAGAAAAGCCATACTTATGAAGATGGCTATGTGATGCAAACATCCAATTTAGTTTGCAAATGCACTATGGCAAAAGCGTTAGTCATAGGTCATAACAAGGAACTGCGTGAGAATAATTAATTGACATTCTGCCCCTTTAATCATAATTTGTGTGAGAAGGAGTAAAAGTTGTCGGTGTGTAATTTTAGCCGGATACTGCAGTGAACAGTATGTATAGCTGGTGTTTTTTTTTGTATTTATTTATTTATTATTTTTTGTAAAAATGTTATTAGAGGCACATTTTACCAATCAGCCTATGTTGGGAAAGAGAGCAATATACAGTGGGTACGGAAAGTATTCAGACCCCCTTAAATTTTTCGTGTAACACTGAGGGATGTTTTTACAGAGTTGAAAATGTCTATAATAACATTTTCCCAGCAGCAAAGATCAAAGTGGCAGCTCTTTAAACCTTAAATGTAATTTAATTAGCTATGGAAACAGTACGTGAACATTTCATGTCATTTCATAATGTTGTGAATAATGAGTGACGCAATGAATTGGAATATTTCAGAATGCGCCATAAAGTGTCTTTCCCATTTCGGAAAGTTTGCTTTGAAGCCGTTTCGGAATGTTTTCAGTGGAAAATTCACAAACCATTATTCCACTTGTGTGTTAAAATACAGCTTTATAGCATTTTATTTACATAGTTTACTCAGACTATTGGAAAATACAAGGTATTTTGAGAGCAGAGATATTGTCAAAGTTCACATGCCCACACAAGGCCTAGGCTGGTGAGGGCATGGGGTTCAACGCTGCTTGAACTGACTTAAGTCTTCTGGGACCCAATGCACCTGGTGCATCCTGGATAATTAAGTTGCAGCTATGAAGAGAGTGCAAGAGCTTT
Organism: Sinocyclocheilus anshuiensis; assembly: GCF_001515605.1. Classification (NCBI taxonomy): domain Eukaryota; kingdom Metazoa; phylum Chordata; class Actinopteri; order Cypriniformes; family Cyprinidae; genus Sinocyclocheilus; species Sinocyclocheilus anshuiensis. The sequence goes on from NW_015555317.1 coordinate 142,116, forward strand.
CTGAGGATCAGGTTTCATTATACTATCTTCTCGCCCCTCCAGATCTCTCCAATGCATGAGGCAGAGCCTCAATAACACTCAACTGCTGAATATATGGTTGCATGAATGCGTGTGAATGGTGATACTGTTGCAGGTTTAATTTGGTTTTATAGTGTCACTTAATGTTATTTGTTCAACTTCTGTCTAACAAACGCTTTTTTTCTCTCTTATTGTAGATGTGGACCTGTCGATATGCAAGCACGCTGGGCCGTCATGCTGTACGCGAAGAATGGAAGAGAGCTATAGAGCAGCGGTCCTGAGAGACACCACCCAGAACATCAGATCATACAGCTTTGAGCTGAAATATCTAATTTCTGCACATGCTGCCGCCTTCCAGGGTACACGGATGCATGCATGGATGGGAGATTAGATGGATGGTAGATGAATGGATAAGATAAGTGAAATGGATGGATGGATAAAGGAATGGACTGATGGATAAAGGGATGGGTTTATATGGATAAAGAAACATAAGCTCATTGGAAAGGCTGCCTCTGCCATTCATTTTTGTAGAACTCCAAAAATGTACCCATACATACAATTCTGTACAGTTTCCAGCTGAAATGGCCACTAGTAGCAGTAAAACGCCAACTACTTTTATTAATTTTCACACAAATTCTGATTACGGGCCAGGTTATTTACTAATAAAGACATATTTCTCAATGGTTCTTTGCACAATACTATGTTATGACCTTTTAACATAGTGCATGATTTGTAAACTAATACATTTTGACATTTGCTTGAGTGCTCTGGCACAAGTTCCATGATACATGAGTCACGGTAAAAGAGCACAAAAACGTGAAGCAAGCTAAAATGGCATGATCACTTCAATATATATGCATTTGCTTTTGTTCATCTGTTTCTGATGCTTTCATCACCACTTATTGGACATTTCACTTTGAAAGAGTTGCAAGATGTGCAAGAAGCAATGTAACATAATTTTGCCGAAATGCTGCCACTTGCACGTTTTTCCAATGAGTCTGGGTTGGGATGGATGGCAAATTTATGGCTTGGCTATTTCTATGTACCTGTCTTTGTTGCCCGTAGTTTGACTTGTTTAATTGGTAGAAATGTCATAGTGTTTTTTTCCAATGTGGTTTGGCATCCTGTGATTGGTAGAGCTGCTTTAGAGTTTCATCTTTGGCGCTGGTTGCCTGTGAACAGGATGCATCTTCTCATCATATTGATTAAAGCCCCAGATGTGTTTTTTAGGAAAGTATGAACTAGCTGCAAACATTCAGAAGCATTTAGTCTTAATTATGCTTGATTATGTTCTATGAAGTCTAGTTATATGAGGTTTGGTTGGGTTTACTGCATTAATTCCTTAGAAGGGAAATTTAGAGTACTTGCCCACACTCTCTCGAACCCAGTGGCCAAACCATAATCGGCAGTGGAGCTTTAAAGAATCTCAGTCATATGCAGCCTTGTGTGTGTTTTGGCAGAGAGCACCGGTTGTTATTAAGGTCTTCTGTCAGTTCATTCATGAGTATCAAGCCTTGGTGTGAATGAATGAGCTCTCACATACACTATTTCAGTCCTGCACTCACGATACGCTCATTTTAACACGATCTGCGGCCACAGACATGGACACATATTGCCACACATACTGCATCTCACAAACAGGGTTCAAACCACATACATAGTTTTCGGTTATGCTCTTCAATCATGCCTTTGTCTTTCCCAGACCATTTTCTTTTGGCATCCACAAGACAACGCAGATTGTTCATTGCATTCCAGTAAAGTACTTCTAATGTTTGTGTCTCGGATGTGGAGATATGCGCAGAATGTTTCACGTCAACAGGTCACATGCAGTAATCAGGAATGTTCAAACAATAGAGCTGATTGCCTTTTAAGGCTGCTGGTGTGTGTGTGGTGTCTGTGTTTTGAAATCTATAGTCTTTGTAGTGATTTATAGATTCTCCACCATTGTTCTTGAGGTTAGTGAGGATGATTGGTTGTGCCTAATATATAGTAAATATTAGTACAAAGACATTTAGGAGGATCCATCCTATGGAGGATTCGTTGTTTAATTTTTGGATAGAAATAACTTGAATTAGTGCTCTAGCCTAATCCTGACTAATCAGGTTCAATATGACGGGAAATCCGTACATTCTTACATGTTTATATCATGTCAATAAACAAACTTTACTAGTGTTGTCAATATACTGGAATTTCAAGATACTGGAACTTCAATGGAATACCTTGAAAAATATAGATATTCAATACAACTTTTGATACCACAGGGACATTAAAGTGCACTTAAATCTCTTAAAAAAATAGCCAAACTATTTGGGAAACACACACACATTCTCTGTGTGTGTAAAAATATATACATATATAATTTTAATAGTTATTTATCATAAACTTAATGTTTATTATTATTATTACCTCTGAGACACCAACTATACTGTAAAAAAATATTAAAAAGTATTTACAATTTAATTATTTAATTAGGTGTTAATTACTTTAGTTTATGCTATAGTAGCCTAGGAAAAATAAAGTACTTGTGTCTTAATTTCTTCACTTGCAAGAGTTAAACCCTCAAGCTTTACTTTTGGCAGAAAACTGCAGGAAGACCTTTATGTTTAGGTGGCAACAGGTTTACAAACGCTTCTCACCACAAATCTAGTGAAATGTTATAAACTTGTTGGAAAATTGTTGGAGATTATGCGAATGTGGAAAATAAAGGGCATGCATGTTAAACTAACAGCACATGCAGAGATTTAGCATTTACTGTGAACTGAGTGGCTCTGAGACGTTAAACTCTGGATCATGAGATGGTCGCCAAAATATTAACATTCTGAGTCATCATTTACTAGGGTTGGGTACCGAAACCCGGTGCCAATATGGCACCGGTACCTATGTAACCGGTATGTACTCGTACCGAATCAGAACGCAGATTTCGGTGCCTCATTTCGGTGCCACTTAAATGCCTGAGCGATCGATTGAAATATTTGTCCTGGTTCTCCGATATGGGCGTAAGAAGCATGGGCGTCGCTAGGCCATTTTTAGCGGGGCTCCATAAACTGTACTAAAATTCGTGATCGCCTCAGAAATTCCGCTTATCATCAATCACAACTCCAAGGTTTCTAGCTGTTTTTGAAGAAGTTATGGTTGATGAGCCTAACTGGATGGTGAAATTTTGATAAAGTGATGGGTTTGTTGAAACCACAAGCAGTTCTGTCTTAGCCAGGTTGAGTTGAAGGTGATG
>NW_015555317.1:145751-145995 GCF_001515605.1 Sinocyclocheilus anshuiensis
TAGCAGTGATATGAAAAGCCATGTTTCTGAATGACAGAACCTAGTGATGCCATGTAGACAGAGAAGAGAAGTGGTCGAAGTACTGAGCCCTGAGGCACCCCAGTAGCTAGATGTTGCGACTTGGACACTTCACCTCCCCAAGATACCTTGAAGGACCTATCTGAGAGGTAGGACTCAAACCACTGGCGTGCGGTTCCTGAGATGCCATTTTCCAATAGGGTTGACAGGAGAATCTGGTGGTTCA
>NW_015555317.1:147180-157552 GCF_001515605.1 Sinocyclocheilus anshuiensis
GCGTGGTTTGCAAGTGTTAGTGATTGGAGGGATCTGGAATCACATAGTAAGAATTGGATATAAAAACTGAAAACTGAAGGGAAACAAGTAGTAGGAAAGAGAATGATTCAAAAGCGATACTTATGTCCCTTGCCGGTGTCCCTGCTCGGCGGAGTCGAATGGTAGAGTCAATGGTCTTTAAACTCTTCGGTCTTCACACGAGGGCTGTCGCGACCGCTGCCGCGGTATACTAAGCTTTTTATATTCGTCTAACAAAACTCAAATTGAATTCAGCTGGACACACTTTCTTATAATGTTCTTATACTATAACTTCCTTTATACAGTTTACAAAAGGTCACGAGGGAGCAATCAGTTTCCCATCTACTGTAAAGTTTTCGCTGTGTTCACCCCTCATCACACCACAGCTGTTTCCTCCAGCGGAAATGTAATGTTAGCCCTTAACACATATGAACGCATACTTTATAAAATGTTGCTATTTTAATTTTAAAATTTAACATTCAATATAAAACATATTACAGTGCATGTGGCATCACATACAGTCATTCACAGAACTGATTAAAGTCAGTGACAGACAGTCAATTCACTCATTATAGCTAAATATCAGAGTGATTGACAGAGATAGGGTAGACACATTATGTGTGGTTTTGTATTAAATATAGTTTTGTATTAAATAATGACCCAGATTGTGAAATACATTTATTAGCCTTAGAGTAAGGGAAGCACAACTCGGGAAATGAGAGCATCCGAGGAGCATGTGAATGCTATGTATATTTATTTAAAATATTTGTAATGTTCTTTAATGTTATCCATAGTTTTTTTTTTTGTGGCTCTATTTTTTAAAGTATCGGTTCAGGCACCGATACTTTAAAAGGCACCGGTACCGTTTTAAAAGTATCGATTTGGCACCGGTATCGTAAAAAACCCAATCGATACCCAACCCTATCATTTACTCACCCACATGTTGTTTCAAAACTCTAGGACTTACTTTCCAGAAGATATTTTTAAAAATGTCTTAGTATTTGTTTTTGTGGGTAAATGAATCAGTGAGTTTTCTTTTTTTTTTTCATTTTTGGGTGAAATATCTCTTTAAGAAGAAAGTATAAAATATTCAACATATTTGTAGTGATTGTGAGAATTTGTTTCTGTAAACAATACAAGAGACTGTGAGACTCGAGCGTCTGTTTTACTGTCACCATCATGGATTAATAATTACCCTGTGGCGTACAGACATCATATCTGATTACTGACTTAATGTAAACCTTAATTAGAATGATGATTTGAGGTTTTACATCATTGCCATCATGTTTGGAATGTTTGTTAAATGATCATGTCTTTGTTTTATTCCTCTCTGCTGAGGTCATTTGGATTCAGAGGCCATTTTTGAAATTGAAAAGTGTACAGCTTATTGCATGTTACAGTATATACTTTAAAGACCATTATTAGAGTAAATGTAATCTTTAGGCCGTAGTAAATAGGATGTGTGGTTATGGAAGTTTTACAATTGTAACATTTTTGTCAATTTTTTTTTGTATATCTGTCCCTAACAGTCTGTCTGTCTGTCTATCTATCTATCTATCTATCTATCTATCTATCTGTCTATCTATCTGTCTATCAGTCTATCTGTCTATCAGTCTATCTATCTATCAGTCTATCTATCTATCAGTCTATCTATCAGTCTGTCTGTCATTGTATCTTTCTGTCTAACTCAATCATTCTGTCATTTTATCTGTCTGTCTGTTTGTATTGTCTATCTACACTATCTTTCTTGTGGTTTCTTCTATCCATCTATCCATCTATCTATCTATCTATCTATCTATCTATCTATCTATCTATCTATCTATCTATCTATCTATCTATCTATCCACAGTGGGTATAGAAAACAATCAGCCCCCTTTAAAATAATCACATGTTGTTGCTTTGCAGCATGAAATGAAGACGGACACCATTTTTGTTTTATCCAGCTGTATTTACTCGGTGCAACTTATAACATCCAAGCGAAAGATACAACACCAACATGTCAGAAAAAAATAAAAAACAATCACTGAGTTGGAAAAAGGATCAGCCCCTTGTGTCAGTATTGTTGAACCACATTTTGCTTTAATTACAGCCTTTAGTCTGTTGGGATTTGTCTCTACTAATTTTGCAATATTTGCCCACTCTTCTTTGTAGAACTGCTCAAGTTCAGTTAAATTTGATGGTGACCATTTGTGGACTGCAGACTTCAAGTCATTCCACAGATTTTCAATGGGGTTTAAGTCTGGGCTCTGACTAGGCCATGCAAGGACATTCACCTTTTTCTCCTTCAACCACTGTGTGAGGGCAGCAGATTTTTCTCAAGAATTTGATGGTATTTTGGCCCATCCATTTTTCCTTCTATCCTGACAAGTGCTCCAGTCCCTGCTGCAGTGAAACACCCCCATAACAGGATCTTACCACCTCCGTGCTTTACTGGAGGAATGCTATTATTTGGATGGTGAGCTGTATTGGATTTCCGCCAGACATATCGTTTGGTGTTGAGGCCAATAATTCAATTTTAGTCTCATCTGCCTCTGAATCTTCAAGGTGTGTTTTGGCAAAGCTCAGTTGTGATCCAGGGAGGGTTACCAAATACAATCCACCTCTTAATAATAGATTCACTGTGCTTCTAGGCATTGATAAAGCCTTTACCTTTTTTTTGTATCCATCTCCTGACTTGTGCCTGTCCACAACTTTATCCCGGTGATCTTTTAATAGGTGCCCATAGTTGATTGTTTGCTTCAGTTGCACTACCAAGGACCGAAATGCTCCAGGAAAGCTCTTTTCATGCTGAGCTTATTAAAATGACCACAGTTAAAAGTCAAATGGCTTTGTGTGCCATTGAGATTGACAGATTGTGTGTGTGTGTGCAGTGCACTTCATGCTATGTATTTAATAAAAAAAAAAAAAAAATAGTTATTTTGCTTTTTTAATTATATTTTGTTTAAAAATATATTTAACATCTGGCAGTATGATTAAATAATGAGTCAAATAACAATTTTTAAGAAATTCATATAGTTTAACTTGCTTTTGGTTCATTTGTCACTTGGAAATGACAAGTCAAGTTTGTACTCTGCTTTTAAACTGCACATTTTATGGAACTTAGTAGGTAATTTGAGTGTTTGATGGCCCATGATATATAGTCAAAGATAGGGAAGCAATGAAGTGAAGGCAGACCCAGGAGCAGCAGTCAGGCCTCTCCGTCTCCTCACTGGGGTTCATAATGACAGTGACTAATTCTCTTTCTCCCCATGTTCCCCAAATCTCCCTCTCCATTTTCCCTCGGAGATTTTAAGAGGTGAAAAATAACAGATGGATGTTGCGTAAAGACTTTAGATAGAGGAGAGGAGAGATGAGGAGAGACAAGACGAGAGGAGAACCCAGATGTTTACACGGTTCAGGAATGAAAATCGATGCGTGTTAAATTAAGTGGCGCTTTCAAGTAAAATAGAGCTCAAAACTCTTGAATAGCAATTACCTGTAAGTCTGAAGTATTTTTTGTTTCTTTTTCAGCAAATTGTCAGCGAAAAAGGTGAAAACTGTTGCCACCTAACATTATTTATTAACACTATTTACTTGTTCGTTAAATTTACATGCTATGTTTTAGCATTTAACATTGTGCTGTGCTAGCTGTTGATTTTAACTGAAATGAAGATAAGATTAATTGGTTCTAGGGCCACAACTCAGTTATTTGAAACTTTTTTTTTTCTTTTGAATAATTAAAAAAGTTTGTTGCAAACATAATTTTTTAGAGTTCTCACAACAAAAAGCATGGGATATGGGCCTCCAGTGCTTTTAAAAATTTCATAGGACACTAAAGTGTACTGTATTCATGGAAAGTGCCAGTAAAAACCTCATTACTGCTCAGCAGTGACAGCCTTCTTAGTGGCATTATGCCAGTTGTGCTGTGGGGAAACCCTTCTCACTCGCTCATTTTCATTCTGTCTGGCCTTCATTCTCTCTTTCTCATTGTTATTATTCATTCGTCTTTCCCTTGTCTTCATCAACGATCGCATGACTCTTTAAAGTCTCAGAGGAACCCCCCCCTCTCATACATCCACCTCCCAGATATCATTTGGCCTTTTTGGAGGGTAGATTTATCCGCTGACTAATTGAGCTTGCCATGTTGCTTCCTTAGCTGGCCCTGGACCACAACATGTGTCTCCTAAAGAGAAAAATAAAAAGAAAAGGGTTGAGAATGAGAGAGACAGTTTGGCCTGAACTGACAGACTGATCCAGACCCAATGCCTGATGTCAGCCGTGGGCTTGGGACAGGAAGTGATTCTCATACCGTACCTCTGAGCAAATCTAGTGGCTTCAGCCTCACACGCAGTGCACCTGCTATGTCATTCCCATGGTAACAGTGGAATGGATGGATTCTACACATCCCATCCGGCCCTTGCTGACCAGCTGTCGTGAGATTTGACGCTGGGGTTCAGGGAATGGTGCTGGCCTGTTGTTTGCTGTACAGGACAGAATGAACGCTTTTGTTGTTTAACAAAGGTTAGAGAAAGATTTAAAGCGACCCCGCTGTCTGCTCTCCCCTTAAGGAGGCACACTGAGCATTTAAGTGAGGAAAAATAAAATGCAGTTTATCTGGAAATGTCTAACATCAGATTATGAGAGAGCAATTATGTGGGGCAAACAAAACAAGTGAGTTAAACTTTCTATAGAAGTGAAAATGACTCAAAAACTAGTTTAAGGTGGTAATTGATTTCACATAGATTCTAGCTTGTCATTTATGGACATTTGCTGGTCCAATCTTGTCTAGGTGGTTGATCTACTGGACTAACAGGTGGTGGAACTGCTTTTGATTTGGTAGACTATCATGGTAAAGCTAGTTAGAGGTAGTAGACCACCTGGAACCAGAAAAGGCTACCATATTCCAAAAACCAGTTGGTCTATCCACTTATATGAAATTTTCCAGAAGGAGAAGCCATGCTACAAAAGAGAACAATTGTAAGAGGCAAAAAAAAATTTTTTTTTTAAGCTATTCCAAGCTGGTTTAGAGGGTTGATAGTCCAAAAAATGTAAAATAAATAGTTTTTACTCAAAGGTATTAAGTTGGTGTATATTTTCTGAACAATTTGTGAGTGGCCTACAAGATGTTAGTTGGTTGCCTATGCAATTCCTATAGTGTTCTGGCTGTTTATTTGGGTGTTACAAGGTTGTTATGTGTCAAAAAATGAGTTAACACTCTGTTCAGATCACTAACTCCAAGTATGACTAAAAGTAATACTGGTGCTTACTTTAACAAACACCACTAATGAGAGATGTTTAAAAGGAAAATAATGACAGGAAATAGGAGTACAAGTAGTGTGTAGGCCAGGGGGCGTCTGAGGAGAAAGGGAGTGGTATCATCTCCAGAGTGTCATTGCAGCCGCTTTCACACGGCTTTTAGGTTGGTGTCTAGCTGCCTCGTGTCTCTTTATTCACTTCATTACCTCAGACTGAAATGGACAACCGAACACACGATCCAAACCCAATCATGGCTCAAACTCTCCACCCTCTCTCTTTTTCTCTTCCAACATCATTAGGTCCTAATACTGGGAGGGAGAGACAGAAAAGGGATGGTGGTTTGATTTCCTGTTCTACAGCATGGTGAACCTTTCACGAGAACGACCTGCCACCAATCATCACAGAACATGTTTGAGATGTCTGCACAGCTGGAACTAGAAGAAAGTGTTCAGTTGGAAGGGACAAGCGTTTTTTATTTTGGAGTTAAGGGATCATCAGTCCTCATTACTTTAGCGTTTCTGCCCTCAGTTGAGTCCATGTTCTTTTTGTCTCTTTCAATTTTTCCAACTGTTCAATCTGATATGTACTCAAAACCTGACCGGACTTTTCCCAGGGTTTAAGCAAAGTGAAATTCTTCGATTATTGTCAGTCAATATGAATTTTTGTTATTATTATTATTATTTTTATTATAATTATTATTTTAATAATCATTAGTTGCTTAAAAAAATAATAGAAATAATGACACTACTGTTCAAAAGTTTGAGTTATGCTCACCGAGGCTAAAATGTTAAAACAGAAATATTGTGAAATATTATTACAATTTAAAATATAAAAATGTTTTCTATTTTAATATATATATATATATAAAAAAAGGGGGGTTTATTCCTGTGACGGCAAAGCTGAATTTTGAGCAGCCATTACTCCAGTCTTCAGTGTCACATATGCTGATATGGTACTCAAGAAACATTTCTTATTATTATCAGTTGGAAAAAATTGTGCTGCTTAATATTTTTGTTTGCTGCATTTATTTCAAGATTCTTTGATGAATAGAAAGTTCAAAAGAACAGCATTTATTTGAAATGGAAATGTTTTGTGACATTGTAAAAGTCTTTACTGTAACTTCTGTAACGTCTTTGCTAAATAAAATAATTAAATTTATATCAAAAAACTAAATAAAAAAAATGAACTGACCCCAAGCATTTGAATGATAGTGTCCATTACATGAAGTTAATTTAAGAAATTAAATATAGTGACAGTAAACAATTGAATAGACGTGACAAAATGTGGCTTTAAATTTCAGTATATTGTGTTTTATTTATATATCATCAAACATCAATCTATCACTGGCCTAAGGCAATCCATTTTACAATCAAATGTGTCTGATATAGGTTTAAAAACTTAGCATTTGCATTTCAAGCTTGAAGATTTTTTTCTCAAGACTAAGGACACACATGGGCAACACAAATATTTCAAATCAGTAGTTTTCCAGAAACAGTTTGCTTTTATACAGCAATTCACCACATTGTTGCTGGACTGCAGAGACACTTGCTCAATCTAGACCAATTCAGAAGTGAATGATGATTGGGACGTTTAGATCAGCACAGTGTTTGGCAGACTCACTTTTAACCAGATCCTTCAGAGAGCTCTGTGTTTTCACATGTGCACACACACTGCATCTGGCATCTCAGGAATTGTTTGTCTTAGTGACTTTCGATATAACGGGGAAGCCATTTTAATTGCCATTTGATGAGAGAGATATTGGTGAAACGTTCCTCTGCACCCTCCACCTGTTTCCCTTCTGACGCTGCTGAGGGGAGGGGGTGGGGTGTCTGCAGCAGTTCTGGACAGGTGGTTGCATCTAGTTTGTCTCCTAATGTGTAGCATTACGTGCGGTTGATTTAACCTTCTGTACTCGCATATGTTTGTTTACAGAGCATTTTTAAACTCCGGATTCTGATTTGAGTGGATTGAGTAATTTCAATATGGTGCAAAATAATTTTTTATTGAGAGCAGATATGCACAACCTTTCACAGCTTATTTCATTAACATACAAAACTACCAATTCTTCCTTGCATTACTATAAGTTTGATCACCACATATAATTATTGCTGTTACATATACATGTCATTAACTAACTGCATGATTTTTACTGTCCTAGAACTCTACATTTCTGTCATACGGACATCACTTTGACATAGACCACTGATAAATTATTCCTAATTATGTAGAAACTTTCATCTTCTCTGAAGCTGCTTTGCAGCATTATATATCGTGAAAAGCGTTATACAAATAACTGTAAATTGAATTTAATTAAAAATACAGTAAAAAAGTATTTTGTAATATTAAATTAATTGTAATGAATTAAAAACAGCTAAATAAATTTTTAATATTATATACACATTTCATATATAAAATATATAAGAGTATGTATATATATATATATATATATGTATGTATGTGTGTGTGTGTGTGTGTGTGTGTGTGTGTGTGTGTGTGTGTGTGTGTGTGTATGATTTTATAATTTTGGAATTAAATTAAAATTATATTAAATTCTGTGTGAAAACCATGATAGTGTGAACAAAATTAGGAGGAACAACATTTATTTTCTATATGGGAAAATGGAAGTAAATCTTTTGCAACATTATAAATGACTTTACTGTCAGTGTTAATCAGTTTAATACATCCTTGCTGAATAAACGTGTTTTATAGTTTAAAAAACTAACTATATAATGATCCATCCCAAACTATTGTAGGGTTGTGTACATTTCAATTTACTCATTAAGCACATGCTTTTATTAAAAGTTACTTGGTTACAAATTAGGAATACAACAAGCAAATCTTAGTCTTTCTTTTGTAAATGTTGTGATTGGTTAAAATAGAGTGTAATCTGATTTATTAGTCATAAAATTGGGAAGGAATGGGATCAGAAATGTCTGGCTTGAAAGTTGCATCTGGTCATGTTAAAACTTAAGCACTAGTCCAACAAGAGAGCTTCTTTTGTACACCTTTAATTGCCTTAATGTGTAGTTATACTTGTAGCAACAAATCCAATCCCCATTTGTGTGTCAGTGCAGAGCAGACACGTTAGATTTCTGTTCTTTTTCTGTTTCTTCTTAACTGTATCTCATTGCTCTCCGTTCTTCAGCTTCTCATGCAGAAGTTGTATGTGGTAATGTGATGTGTTCTCTCATCACAGCTGTTTTAGTCAGAGGACCAGGATGTATGTATTGTCACTAATTAAAATGGGATTTTATAGCCCCCCTACAGAGGTGATGAACTCATATCTGCGTCTGACCCATATGAAACACGAGCCCTTGGCTGGATTACGGGGCTTTCTGGGGTGGAAGATGATAGACAGACGATGGACTCCTGAACGCTCTGAATGATGACCGTGGTCACTGAGGAATGCAGCATGGCCTTGCATGTAGGGACTTGGCCGTGACAAAAGTGGGTCACTGTTGGTTATCAGGTTTTACAGGATCAAACATGTAGTTTTACAATTGAATGTAGTTAAAAATGATGTATTAGTTCATAATATCTATATGTTTATTGGAAAACAATATCCACCACTGTGGGTTGCGTGACACCAGGGAATATTTAACTAAAGTGGAACCACCCTAAAAGTCTTCTATATCTTATTTTTCCACCATCATTTGTTCAGTCTTACTAACCAAACTGAATCTCTTCGCCAGCAGACCGTGCGTTTAGGAAATGAGTCTTGGTCATTAAGTGGATTAATCATCTTTAAAAGCCTTTTGTAGACCCTCTTAAGAGGCTATATAACATCCAATTGCATGGCTGTAAATCTGGCCCCCATCTTGGCTCACTGGCATCATTGCAACACTGCAGTTGCCCAGCTCGCAAACCAGTAACGTACAGAGCGTTGCTTTCCTCTGGAGCCCAGTGACATGAGGGATTAATCTCCCCATGGAATTGTGCATTCTTTTTTTTTTTTCCTACAAACATTATCTTTTGTTAATAGTCCAAGGTACCCTCTGGAACGAAGTTCTTTTGGTTATCCGGGTGTCATGTGCATGCAGAAATGTTCATACTGTGTGGTTTATATTATAATATTATGATTAGTGTGGTGGCATTCCGAACATAAACAGTCTTAATTTTAGGGCAAACCGAAAGAAAAAAAATCAGTAATATGTTTTTGTGCGCTATAAAACAAACAAGCCATTTATAGCTTTTCAATTTACCCAATCATAGTTCTGACAAATCAGATGAGCAATGTCTGGCAGTTCTGCTTTAATGATGAGGCACTAATGGAGGTTTCAACTAGCTTTTTCCCCAGCTGTCAGACCACTGTTGGTTTCTGTACAGGACATTATGTTTGCTTCATGTTCTTGTCTGAGCAGTGTCAGCCGTTTAAATGCCGTTTTCCAACATGGCAATGAGGTGCCTGCAACTCACATATGGATCATCCAAGGTTTTCTTGGAATTAGTGTCTAATTCCATCTGAAAGGAGCAGAATCATGCATCCTGCTTGTCTTCAGATGTACACAAACACTCAGAGATATTAACGTTTGTATACACATGAAAGAAAACCCTACAGAAATTTGCTGGCAGAGATGGCCTGCGACAACTTGGCCAAGTTCTGTGGTGTGAGGCCTCAAAACCAACTAAATTCACCTCTTTCAACTCCCTGGCTCTTTCTCCGTCTGCTTGTCTCTCTCTATGCCACTTCTGGTGTTTTTACGGAGTGTTCGTGGCATGAGGCTGCCCTCCTAAATGCTGTAACCTTACACTGGCACATTCTGCTTGTGGTTTGCTGCTCTCATTCCAACCTTCTCGCCAATATGGGCACACACCAGTGGCGTAACTTTGCGTTGAAATGTGGTGGGGACACCGCGCAACTCGTTTTGCTAGTTTTTTATTTAATAACCTAATTTACTTGGGGACTGGGTTTAGAGTTGGACAAACTTAATTTTTGCTTTTCAAAAATACATCGATGTACCTACCAGGGGCAGCGCCAGAGAATTTTGAACGCAGGTGCTGAGGGGGTGCTAGATCATTGACGGGGAGCTGGGCAATTCAGGGCTCCAGACTCATTCCTCCCACTGGTCGCTCTTTTGCGATTAACTTTCTCAGTTGGTTGCGTGTTTTTTTTTTTTTT
>NW_015555317.1:157978-158272 GCF_001515605.1 Sinocyclocheilus anshuiensis
AGCAGCGCTTATGAGTTGAACAACGCGGTGGTCGCGCCAGTGCGACTGCTCACAAAATTTAGTCACACAGGCAGAAAAAATGGTTGCAGTATGAATAATAAAATATAAGGAAAACTCGCCCACTCGATTTTGTAATATTCTTTAATTTTGTAGTCTGTATGAAAAGGTGCATTTCTATTAGCCTAAAGGCATGTCCATGTGGAGATGGCGAGTCAGCGTCGGCATTAGGCAACCTCATCTTTGCACCCGACACTGACTCAGAAAGCACTAGTTTATTAATAAATAATTAAAATG
>NW_015555317.1:158528-165027 GCF_001515605.1 Sinocyclocheilus anshuiensis
AATTTAATATAACGTGCGACTAGTTGACTAGAAAAATCTTTAATAGAGGGCAGGCCTACTTAGCACAAGGAAGCTCTCCATTTTTAAAATAAAATGCTTTAGCCTAATGACATTACGAAAAAAGCGATAGCTGCAAATCACGTCGTTATTACGAGTTATGCATGCATAAGGAGTCAAATGTTGTTGTTGTTTTTTTTTTTATCACCCTAAATAGATTATGAAGAATGATTTGTTGATCTTGTTTTCCCTTTAATACATACCTTCCGCAATATATTTTTCAATTACTTTCAAAAAGTGGTAGGGACAATATCGACCCTGGCAAAAAGTGGTGGGGACATGTCCCACCCGTCCCACCTGCAAATTACGCCTATGACACACACACACACACACACACACACGCACATTTACGGTTCATATGCAGACACGAACACACAGCGGGGCATGGCAAGTGGCCTTTCCATTCCTTACTTTCTCCTTCTACAATACTTGTGGTTTGCATGTGCTTTGACACACACGGCTGTTGTGCTCATATGGGGAAATGAGTTTCAATCCATGACATTCCACAAATTCCTTTCCATGTTTCTTCTCCCTATCATTGACCTCTCTGTAATGTTCTGGTGAGAAAAATAATTAATGTTATTATGGTCAAGACAGTGTGGTTCTTCCACAGTTTTATCAAACCAGTTGCATCATGAACCACTGAACACTTAACAGCACTATAATGTAATCTTTTTCATACATTTTACACATTACTGTTGTACAGTAACAACATTTTTCTTTCTTTTTTTTTTTTTTTTAGCAAAGATGCATTAAAAAGTAGCTGTAAAGACTTTTACAAAAATTATATGTTTTCAACATTGACAATAAAAAGAAATGTTTCTTGATTTATTGATATTCCAAATCAGCATAATATAATTATTTCTGTAGGATGTGACACTGAAACCTGGAGTAATGGCTATTGAAAATGTAGCTTTGCCATCAGTAATAAATTACATTTTGAAATATATTAATATAAGAAAACGATAAAGGTAATTTAAATTAAGAATATTTCAGTTTTCTCTCTCTGTCTGTGTATGTGTGTGTTTACATGGTTAAGGAATGAGACCCATTTTACCTGTAATGTTGTTATTTTAAACGCATGTTAAATGCTTAAAATGTTTGTCAGGCCCCTGGGTTCTTCTGATTGGCCCATTGTTTTAAAACTGAAGTCGATGTGTAACAAAGTTTTTTACCATGGCATCTTCATAATGTAAAACTCATGCCACAAGATTCTAAAACTGCAAAGCATGATGCAACAATAAAGAGGTATGTATGACGCACATGTACATAGACCAAAAATTAAAAAGCAGTGCAGACAGAATGCAAAAACACATCCTGTGTGAACGCCCCCTTATGGGGGCAGCATGTTCAGACACAGCTGTTTGTGTGATTGGGGGGAGTTTAGTTGTCCTGGTCCGTTGTGACGGCATTGATGGAAGCCTCCGCAGCTTATGGAGTGAAATGGAAAGCTCTGCTTCTGTGTGTGTGTGTGTGTGTGTGTGTATGTATGTGTGTTGACCGGTCTCAGTTTCAGTCCAGTTGCCGCTGTTCCTCCATCCCCTAACATGCCTTCAGTCTGACATCAGTGGCCTTAGAGAGAACGGCACCCTGGGTACAGCCTGTGTGTGTGTGTGTGTGTGGTCATGCTCGACTACAGCGCAGCTGAATAGACAGGCTGCCCTGCATTAACAAACCACTGACCAAACACAAGTTTAGGCACGTGTGTGTGTGTGTGTGTGTGTGTGTGTGTGTGTGTGTGTGTGTGAGAGAGAGAGAGAAAGTGTGACAAAAAAAATCACAGAACAGAGCCACAGACATACAGCACTGCCTCCTTTTCTCTCTTTTACCTGTCCTTCCTGTAAAACAGAAGTTTTGTGACTGGTTTTAAAGAAATAGTTCTGCTAAAAATGAAAATTGTTGTTTAATCACCCTCATGTAGTTTTAAACTTTCTTTTATAGAAAATGGACTTTATGGACTTTGTGGAAGAGAAAGTCATCAGGATGTTCATACAGCTCTTTTTCATATATTGAAAGAGAAATGGCAAAAAAAAGGCATATAAAAGTAGTCCATACAGCTTGTGTGCTATATTCCAAGTCTTCTGAAGATATGATTTGAGTAACAGAATAAAATTGAAGTCATTATTTAATGAAATCTTGCTTGACAGCCATGGTCATCATTCACTTTCATTATATGAAAAAAATTAATTTAGTTTTGGACATTCTGATTTGAACATCCTGTCATTTGTTTTCAGTGTACAGGCATCCATGTTTTTTGACGTTTATAACAGAGGTCTTCCACTTGAGTATGAGACATTATTAAAAATAATTTATTCAGGCTTCTATGGTTGTCTCGTTTTCTATAACTTTATTAAAGTCAAGCCCAGCAGACAAAATGGGGAAAATGATAGATTATCTTTGTAGTTATTTGTGGGGGATCGCTTGTGATGCTTAAAGTTGGCATGAAATTAAAATTCACCCTTTCTTTTTCCTAAATGCATGTTATATATCTTATTGTGAGCAATTCATTTGTGCATACACTTAATTAAAACATTTTTTTTAACCTCATAACATTTAATCAAAGTGACATATGCAGGACTTCTCCAATTATTTAATTGCTTAAACCCTGCCCTTGGCAACATCACATTCATCTGCCTCCACTTTTAAGCGCTATGCCAGCATCTCAAAATCCAATTAACAACTGATGCGTAGAACCAGGTCTCTGGCCCTACATTGATAACCCATTACACTCGGGTGTGTCACAATACAGAAGAAAAGATCTGTCGCTACTTTAGTTGCATTGCAAATTTAAACCAAAAATGAAAAGCTCAACCAATAGCATGGCTTTGGGGCAGAGCTTTCTGTTTGTCTGACCAATGGCTAGTAGCTTAGAAATTGCACACAATCAAAGCTGTTAGACAAATAACAAAATTCATTTTCTCAGTGCTTGTGTTTTTTATTAAGACTGTGTGTGTGTGTGTGTGTGTGTCGTTTTATTTTAAAACTACTGATTTTTCTTATATACACATTCATTTAAATCTCAACTTCTCTTTCAGATATGTTCCAGTCTCTAATCACCTTCTCTCAGAATCACCTGACCTCTCTGTTCGAGACCACATTCTCTTCCCTCATATCATCCATCTCCCCTCACATCGCCTGCCTCTTCACGGACCTTTCTCGCTTCCTCCAGGGCACCGGCAATGTCTCTGTTGAAGCTGCCGTTCACTGTTTCTTCGACAGTCTCTTCCCGTTAGTCCACACTCATATTGTCAATCCCGGCATTGCTGGGAGCATTGGAGAGGACTCTTATAATGGAAACCAGCTTGGCGACTGTCTCCGCATGACAAGGCAGGATGTTAACCCCTTTGGGCCGCACCCAAAGGCGATGGCAGATACGCTTGCGAGCGCGTTGAGGGCAGGCCGGGTGCTCAGCCTGACGCTCGGCGTGGGGTTGGAAGTAATGAACATTACAGAGACGGCGGAGTTGTCCAAGGAATGTACTCGGGCTCTGGTGCGCATGCATTACTGTTCTCATTGCCGTGGACTCACCCTGATCCGGGCGTGCAGCGGCTACTGCCTCAACGTCATGCGAGGGTGCCTGGCCAGCCTCTCAGAGATCCACAACCCCTGGAGACAGTATGTCACCGTACTGCAGGATCTCACGCACATCATCGCCGGAGCGCACAACCTGGAACTAGCTTTGCTGGGGATCAGAGGTCAAGTCGAGGAGGCCATACTCTACGCTCAGCTCCATGGGCCCAGGCTAACTGCTACGGTGGGTGTCAGCATGCATAGTTAAAACTGTATGCTGTGAGTAGTGGTTGACCAGATTTTTTTATTTGTCCGATTTTATTTGGCAGATGCTGATTTTATTGATAGCAGTGTGCCTGGAATAAAGCCGATGTAGGCCCAAATAATGTCACACTATTTAATTTAAAGATAGTACAAAATATTTACCAAAAACAGAAAAAAAAAATATTTTGAAAATGAACCCTATAATAAAATGTATAAAAAAATTATTTGAACTTCTTAATAATTTGAAAAAAACAAACAAACTGTGAAATAGACAGTTTATGCTTTACACGGCTACTTGTTGATTCTGTAATTTTATTAGTGTTTAAAAAACTCTCATTACTTTGTTTGAAAAATGAAGAAGTTGATGGAAAAACAAATAAATAAAATAAGCCTTCTAATGAATGGTTGTCATAGTGTGTGACTGAGTGTTTGGATAGTAACTAACAATTACTGCAGTGGAATTTATATTTATTTTATGTAATATTTTGTAAAAAAAAAACAAAAAAACAAACAAAAATAAATCATTTAAAAATGCATACATTTTTCATCAATGTATATTTATTTTATGTAATATTTTGTAAAAAAAAAAAAAAAAGAAATCATTTAAAAATGCATCAGTTTTGACCTGCTAAAATAAATCTGTTATATAGACGGTTTGTTATGTTTGTAGCATTAAATGTTTATTAGATATTCAAAGACTTGAATGTGTATTTACTAAACTGCATATTTCTTGTTTAAAATGCATATTTGCCGAATGCTGACAGTTTAAATATTATATGTATATAAATATAATATATGTAAATATTATAGTGTTTTCCTTTCAATTATCTGTTAATTTAAGACTAAATTAATTTAAGTAATAAGACGAAACTAATGAAGGCAGCTCCTGTGTGTCTGCGCTCATGTGCTGTCAAAATAAAAGTCCCGCTTCCGACAGTCCTCAGCCAAACGATAATTAAAAATGTCAAATATTTGTCAATAATATCGGCCTTAGTGATATACCGGTCAATCACCAGCTCTAATGTTGTTGTAGTTCGTCTTAGCAAGCATCTTTGCAGAAAATCTGAAAGCATGAAAATCCAGAAAGGGTTCAGGCTAGTTCACTGTTTCTGCGAGATTCTTCTGGTGATGTGTGTCCAAACAAATAGTCTCTTAGGCTGCTGTTATCTGTTGTTGTGTAGTGTAGCGTGTGAATGAGTGTTTGGAAATGACCCAACTTCATTTTTAGGCAGAATTTTGTATGTACATTCGTCATTGACACCCATAGGTACACATACTCTTAGCTTTGAACTGTAAGCCCATTTATCACAGACTCAGTCAAACGCACTTTTATTCACACTTCAAAGCCACTTCATGGGATTGGAAAGACCCAGCCAAAGTGAACCCAGGTCATTTTATTTTGAAACACTTTTAAATGCTACACTCCATTAGAATACTGGCATTATAGTGTCTTCTAGTGTGTTTATATAATTTTGAAGCTGTTAAAGAGTGGCTCGCTTCAAGGGCAGAATGTGATTGGTTAACTTTTGACTGATCCATTCGGCTCACAGGATCGTGTTAATGGTGTGAATGTTTGGATTTGTTTGAAATGGAATACTTTATACATTCTATGCTGCCTATTTTTTTCAATATGAAGTATAAATAATGCTCACCAAGGCTGCATTTATTTGACAAAAATACAGTAAAAACAGCAATATTTTGAAATATTATTTTAATTAAAATAATTTCTATTCGATTATATTTTAAAATGTAATTTATTCCTGTGATGACAAAGCTGGATTTTTAACAGCCATTTCTCCAGTATCTAGTGTCACATGGTCCTTCACAAATCATTCTAATATGCTGATTTGGTGTTCATGAAAAATTTCTTACTATTATCAATGCTGAAAAAAGCTGTAGCCTACTGTTTAATATTTTTGTGGAAACCGATATTTTTTTTTTTTTCATTTATGTCTTTACTGTCACTTTTGGTCAATTTAATGTGTCCTTGCTGAATAAAAAAAATCTTGCTGGTCCCAAACTTTCGAATGGTAACATACATAAAACAGTCCTGTAGTCTTTCTAATGAGATACTGAATAGATTCTTTCAGCCAGTAAAATAGCTTTTGGGGTCCAAATTGTGTGGAGGAATAGAACCCTGCATTAAACGATGGAAAAGGCTTGGAGATTGTTTCTGGCAGGTGACTTCTGTTTTCCTCTGCTGCTGTGTG
This sequence comes from Sinocyclocheilus anshuiensis, assembly GCF_001515605.1. Taxonomy (NCBI): domain Eukaryota; kingdom Metazoa; phylum Chordata; class Actinopteri; order Cypriniformes; family Cyprinidae; genus Sinocyclocheilus; species Sinocyclocheilus anshuiensis. The sequence continues at coordinate 164,570 of NW_015555317.1, forward strand.
TAAATCTCCACTGTTTTCTTTACATTCAGCAATGAGTTTGAGAGAAAATAGTGAGACTGAATTCCGCAGGGCTTCCATCCTGGTAACAGACTCCATTACCCACAATCCCCTGCTCACATGATCTCCCAGTGCTTTTATCCTGATAAAGTTGTATTCGGTTCTGTTAAAATAAAGCACAACATTTTTCCGCCTCTCTCATTTTTGTATTCTCCTTCCAAAGATCATAAACTGTAGTCTTCTCCACTCTCTGCAAATGTGTGTGTGTGTAGCCAGGATGTTATAAGAGGAATTATAGCAATGGTTTGATTTTCACTGGGATACTTTCCCAAACGGATTGCGGTTGGCATGCTGTCCCATCATGTGTGCTGCCTGAGAGGGTATGCTGCGTGTGTGTGTGTGTGTGTGTGTGTGTGTGTGTGTGTGTGTGCGTGTGTGTGTGTTTACTGCTTGTGTGTGTG
>NW_015555317.1:165371-182446 GCF_001515605.1 Sinocyclocheilus anshuiensis
ATCAAGTTTTAGAGGTCTGTCGAGACACTGTAGGTGCTGACAGCACTGGCTGCCCTCATGCATGTCTGAAAGACTTCTATTGACCAGCACTGCACGACTGGAATGAAGGGAGTGAGAGAGAGTAACTCGAGAGGTTTTTAAAAGCGGACTGGGGTATCTTTTTACATCTCTGTGGTCTTGGTGTGTAGTGTGTGGTTTTAAATCCCTGTAGATCAGGTGTCACACACATGTACCTTTGGGTTTAGGTTATGCTGGGTTGTGATACCAGCTGAACTTGGGTAATGTCATGTATATATGTGTGCGGGTGTGTGTCATGTGTTTTTTAAATGTCTGTGTTTTAAATTCTGGACTGTCAGTGCTGGTTATACAATTAAGAGAGCGCAGCTTTCCTCCATTGTTCTTTCTTTTCGGGTAAGGGCCTTATGTGCTTATTCTGGCCAAAATCTGCCCACTTAGACAGCAAGGGGCCATATGACTGACAGGTACAGTGACCAAACATGCAATATGCATTTATTATGTGACGTTTAAAAGAGGGTAAAATTGAAATTGGATATAGCCCTAAGACCCAAAGCGTAATGTATACAGTACGTGGGCTCAAGGATATCTTGTTTACTTGCCACTAAATTAATGTCCACCCCGCAATAGGATTCAGTTTTCAGTTCCGAAGCATCTCTAGAGGTCCCATAAATCATTTTTTTTAAAGCTTTGATAGGAAAGTGTCAGCTCTTAAAAAAATAAAATTAAAAAGAAAGCCAATATAGAATGATTTCTGAAGGATCATGTGACACTGAAGACTGGAGTAATTGCTGCTGAAAATTCAGCTTTGCAATCACAGAACAACAAACAACAACAACAAACAGGTATCCTTCCGATCTACCCCAAACATCTAAACAGTAGTGTACACAATTTAAATAAATAAATAAATAAAATAAAATAAAATATGATATAAAGTATAATGATATAATTCTATTATATAATTCTATAGTAATATAACATTTTATATTTAATACATTTAATGTTGTATATTTCAACATGATTAAGGTCCATTAATAATTCTACTGCTAGACTGAATGACAGGATTTACACCGCAACGTTATTTCCCAACTGGAGCTGGAACGGGACTGTAGACGTGAGGTCAGAGTTCATTTGAAGTGTTGTGATGTCTCAATGTTGCTAGCGTGGAAACAGACAGTCTTTACGGTGACTCGTAATTGCTGTGCCTCAAAGTGGCTGCTGACAACTGTGAGCGAACATCAGACAAAAATGAGAAAAATGTAATAATTCATGATCCGCTGTCCCAAGCAGTTAATGTGCTGCTCTACCTTATTTCCTCCGAGGTTTAACTGAGGGCTCTAATTACAGTCTTACACAGGAATTTTGATAGTAGCTTGTGCTTTTAGATAATGGAAACAAGGCCCCTGGGATTATAAAAGATTTCCAAAGCCCAGAACACAGACGGCCACGAGAGAGGGGTCAGTAAAAGAGCTCTTACTCACCTTCCTCTAGCTCTCATTTATCTATTTTTTTTTTCTCTTCACTTTTTCATGATCTGACTCTTTCCACAAGTATTGTGTAATTTGGCATCCTTTTGCATTAGAGGCAGAAATATATATTTTTTAATTAATTAATTAATTTAGTTTGTTTGTTATAAGTTAGAGATATTTATATGAACTATTATCTAAGAAGAAATAAATTAGCTAAATACAGTTTGGGCTTTTATTTTATTTTATTGAATTGTATTGTATTGTATGCAATGCAGTGCAGTGTTTTAGACACTGTTAAACTTTAGAGAAATTTTAGTAATGGGATTAAAAAAATAACTCATAAAATCCATAGAAAATAAAAGTGTTACAGGCCCTTTTTTTGTACCCTATTTCTGGAAAGTGCCATATCACTCTATATCCCTTCACCAATCCATCTTTCCAGTGAGTAAAAAGTGAGGAATCAATTACCTCACCAAGCAATTTATTTTCCCGATCTGATGGAGAGAATGACTGCAGTGAAGGAGAAAGCCCCCCATCCCACTTTATTTTTTCTCTTTTCTTGTTCATTTTTTTGACTTTTCCCTTGCTTAGTGTGCAAAATGTATCCATTGGTACTATATAATCATTCCTGTGAACACAAATTTATGCATACAGGAAATTATTATATGCACTGATGCACTAGGATTTCACAGACTTAGGGTCCATTTGATATGAATAATTAAGAGGAAATGAGAATCTGTCTAGAAATGTTTGGATTATAAATATGGGAAGAGATATTTTAAGAATCTATGAATTTGAACATTCATTGTAATGTTTGCATTTGAGCCTGGAGAGTTTAATAGTGTAATAGCGGAACAGGTCGGGAAAAGGTGGTGGTTCTGGGATTTGGGAGGAATGAGGAATCGGATCAGCGCTGATCCTGACTTATGCAGCTCTTCGCTGACATCCAGATGGCTCACATAGCATTTTATATTCATGTAATTGTTAATTTGTGGCTTGAGACCAGTGCTGTGAACTTCAATAGCCAGGAGAGAAAGTGATCCATATTTGACAAACTAACAATTGATATCAGTATATCAGACATGAACACAACTATTTTAATTTTATTCATTATCCCTGATAAATAAAAATCACTTAAGTGCCTATATAAATGCTTTTTATTTATTGTTATTCTTAAAGAATATAATAGAAAATGATATCAGTAATCACTACATGTAATTTATTTCACACATCAGAGAATATTTATCTGGCACAAAATCAGTGAGGATCTCAATTAGGGTGACAGTCAAATTTGAACACAAGTTTAAGTAAAATTAAAAGTAAATAAATAAATTTATCACTGAATTTAAAGCATGGATGAACAGCAGAGTATTATATTATATTATATTATTATTAATTATGGCTTTTTACTAGAATAACTACTATTTCTACTTTATTTTAGTTTGGTTTAGTTTGGTTTTATACTTTATTTTGTACTTTATTTTGTACTTAATTTTTTTATTATATACAGTTTTTACTTTATACTTTAATTTAATTTAAAATATTTTTTATTTTGGTTGTTTTGTTTTGTTTTATACTTTATTTTATACTTTATTTTTATTTTATATATTTTTTACTTTATACTTGAACTTAATTTAATGTAATATATTTTTTTATTTTGCTTTATATTTATATTTTATATTTTATTTTCCACTTTATTTTTATTATATATATATATATATATATATATATATATATGTATATATATATAAAACGTCATAGTTTATTTATTACAAAAAAAAAATATATATATATTTTTTATTTATTTTTTTGCTTGTCACCCCAATAAAATTATAGTGTGTTACTAGAAAAGCTACTCTGTTTTAAATGTATAAATAACCAGTACTGTATCATAACACTCCAGTGCATCAGGGACGTCGATAGTGACCCAGATTCTAATGAAACTGAATGGAGACGTTGTAACAGAAGCCTGACCTTTAGAGGACATGGAAGAATTTCCTCATTCTTGCTTTTTTATGCTCATGCACATTTTTGGTTCCTAAACAGAGTTATGTCTGATTTGGTTTCCCAGTGCATCATCTTTCAAAATGTTGCTTAAATTGATGTTTTGGGGAGGCAGTTACATTAGAGGCTGGCGACATCCGTTTGCTGGGAAACCAGATTGCAAATGATGTGTGAATGATTATGACAAACTGCCGAGAAACAGAAAATATGCTCGTAAACAGAATATTTACGGTTTAGAGTGAAATATGGAGGAGAGAAAAGGAGATCTGAGAGGATAGCAGAGGAGAGGGACAAGATGAGGAGAGGAAAGGAAAGGAGAGAGGTGAGGAAAGTGAGCGTAACAGCCGCTGAGTCAGCCAGTCTGGGGTCAGATCCTGAGCAACCGTGTGTAAGTAAAGAGAATGACAGAGAGAATGATTTAAATCTGGGAAGCTTTCTGAGGTGGAGTGTGTGTCCAGACCACAAACTTGGCTGAGACAGACTGAGGAGACAAATAGCATATAGGAAACATATACAGCAATGCACAGCTTAGAAATGCCCATTGCGACAGACAATGTGTTTGTTGTTTGTTCGTTTAGTGGTTGTAAATTCCATTTACAACTTCCAGTCGGCATCTTCAAATGCAAAACATAAAACATTGGATGTGCCACAATTTAAACCTCGCTGCTGATTTCTGTCTCTCTCTTTTTTTCCTGAGGGTGTTGTGGGTTAGTAGTTAATCATCTGAGACTGGTAACTGAAATTAATATAAAATAAAATCCAGATGATCCATGATCTTTTTTTATTTTTTTTAAAGAAAGCATTAATTGCAACAGAACTTTTTTGTGTGTTGCTGAAGAAGTAATATGTTTGTTTATTTAATAATTGAAAAATAATATAAAAATAATATACATATTTTTTTAAATATTGTTTTATTTTAATAACCAATCATGACTAAAACATTATTCTATTCTATTCTATTCATCCAGATTATAGAACAACCTTTGGGGTGTGATTTGAGCGGAATAGGCAAAAATTATGATACCATTTTCAGATTTCATTGCTGATTTGATGTACTTAATGATATTGAAACGTAAGCTTGGCAAACTGTTCTCTTTCCTTATTCTATCTATCTATCTATCTATCTATCTATCTATCTATCTATCTGTCTCTGTCTCTGTCTCTCTACGTCTCTACGTCACTACGTTTTGGGCAAGAGAGCACTGAGAAAGTTGTGCTGCCTCTGGAGCGGATTCTTAGATCAGTAAACTTCATCACGCACTATCACCACACCATGTAACTCAATACTCCCCCAGAGAGAGACTTACACAAAAATGATGATTGAAGGAAAAGCCTGTCTTTAAAACAGACAGTCCTCTATAAATGATATAGATCGAGCGGTTGCCACATATAAAGATCACACGCCTTAAATTAGCCGTCCTCATAGCACACTGTAGTAAAACTGCAGCCAATCACCCGCTTTCAACCACAAATACAGAGCAGGCATTGCAAGCCTGTTTCGACTGCACTGATTGGAGTGTTTTTGAAGCAGCCACCAACGATCTGGACGAGCTCACGGAATCTGTAACATCATATATCAGTTTCTGTGAAGACATGTGCAACCCTACCAGGACTCATTTAACATTCAATAATGATAAGCCATGGTTTACAGCAAAACTTCGTCATCTTCGTCAGGCCAAAGAGGACGCCTACAAAAGGGGGGACAGAGTCTTGTACAATCAGGCCAGAAACACACTGAATAAGGAGATTAGAGTGGCCAAGAGGAACTACGCTAAAAAGCTAGAACACCAGTTTTCTGCGAATGAGCCTGCATCAGTGTGGATTCTGATTCTGATTCTGATACACAGTCCGTCTGTTACTCAAGGCCAGGCGCTTACAGCTCTTCCACTGAGACTACATCCACATGAGATAAAGCACTGTTCAGACCCGTCTAATCACACCCCAAATGTTTCACACACTGGCATTTCACAGATATTACAAGGACAGACAGGTGCACACATACTCGCCAGACAAGAGCAAACCTCTGCTTTCAACAGTAGGTAATTGAGTAACAGTTGACCAGTGGAATGACCCACTGTGTTTAGTGTCACAGATCAGGGTGTCGCTGAGGTCAGTTCTGCCCCTCTCTCTCACACACGCATGCTTAATGCTTATTTTCACATGCTTTCGATTCTTATTAAAGATCTGTGTTTTCGTTTAAGACTCTGGCTTTCGCTGTAATGTGGTGTTATAGGACACTGATGGCCATTATTCTAGATGAATACTTGTTAAATATTGTTTCATCCCAAGGAGCAGAAAAAATTGTTCTGGAAATATCGTCATTATTAATGTATTATTATGGATACTAAAGAACAAGTTGCAGTGTAAGTAATTGCTACACCAAAAGCCTTATAGTGGTGAACTGAGACAAATTGAAGACAAACTAATATGCTCGTCTTCAACCAGTTCTTGTTGGATTAGTGAACCATTAAACCTTACCATTAAAAAAAAAAAAATATATATATACACACATACACACACACACACACACACGCGCGCGCACACACACACACACACACACACATTACATGACACTTTGGATGATTGACAGGTGAGTTAATTGTAGTAGAAGTCACCTCTCAATCATCCACTGTGCTAAAAAAGGATTTTCAGAAAAGATCAGCATTTACACTACAGATGTGTTTTTGACCACCTCTGACTGTTGATAAAATGACCAAATCTCAAAATATTCTGGACTCTGTTTACAGGAGGAGGAGATCGGGAGAAGGCCATTGGGTTCATTCTGGGCTGCAGACATTTAGTTTTTTTACCATCAGAACATCTGTCATGTTTTAGAGAGAAGACTTTGCGGATTTATTGAATTTTTATTAACTTATAAAATAAGCCAAGCCTTACAGGAAAAAATTCCAAGACTTTCCGAATGGAAAATAATTTGATACTGGGCATAGGGAAACTTCCGGAGAGTAATTCCATCCATGCATAAAGAAGCTCATGTAACTGCCTGAATCTCAGATTTTCAGGATATTATAAGAGTTTCTTTATGCTTGAATCCGATTTTTTTTTTAAATATGCAGAACTGCAGCTGATTTCTAACCTCAATTACATATAACTGACTAGGATTAAGAAATTACACGTGGACCAGGATAAAATGCATGACGGTTCAAGGATAACCACTGTGTGTTTGAGATCTTGGTCCAAAATCCACCGCTGAGTTTATTTACGGGGAAACGGTGGTTCCCATGCTGTTCGTCAAAAAGGAGGATAGAAAATATTTACAATAGAGGGTAAATCAATAAACTACACAGAATACAACAAAATCAAAACACAAATATTTTCCCAGCACTCCACACGTTTGGCCGATACTCATAATGCCTCATTCCCTTTAGGCTCAAAGGCTTCTAAAAGTAAAAGAAAGACACCAATTCAGTTTGTTATTATTCATTAAAGCTGATATTTAACACATGTCAGTGTTTAATAATGTTTGTACAAGCTATTAAGTATATTAAATGTACTGATATCAGATATCTTAAATATACTGTAGTTTAATAAATGTTTTAAATGTTCTTTTCCTTTAGCCTGGTATCGTGTCCAGGAAGACATCTGATTCTTATGGACTCTGTTTGTATGCGTGTGTGTGTGTGTGTGAGTGTGTGTGTGAGAGACAGAGGTGCTATTTGTGGATTTTGGAATAAAACTCATATCATTTTACTAACTTGTAGTGAACAGATTGATTTAAAGTCACTAAAAATGAAAATTTTAGTTTTTATTCAATAAAAAGAAGCGAAACCGTAAAGTTTGTGGAGCAGATGCAGTTAAGTTTCATTGTTGCGTCTGAACCCATTTTTGTGGTAGTCTCGTCATTTCTTTGCATTCAGTGGTAAAGGCTCATCTCAAGCCTAATACTCTCTTGCTCACAGGCATTTTTAGATTTTATTTAGGACTTAGATTTAATTATTTAGGACATTTAGTCCATATATGAACCTTTCTACAAGTGTTCCAACCAAGTTTTGCAGTTTTTTTTTTTTTTTTAAAGTCAAGTCATTTTAGCAGTTTTATACTTTTGAGGACTTTTTCATAAATTTGGACTTCGTATGTGTAGTGAAACATTGCCCTGCTAACACAGACATTCTCCATATCACCATAAAAACTGTTCATAAAATGTAAATAAGCATTTCGACTTCAAAATGTCATTTTAAATTGTCACGTTAAAATGTCACGCCACTTGCCATTTCTTTTACCAGCAATTTCTGAGTGAAAATGGTTTCTGTTCTCAGAAAAAAGGTACAAAGCTGTCACTGGGATGGTACACTAAGGTACAAAAGCTAAAAGGTACATCTTTTGAACCTTATTTAGCCCTAAATGGTGCATAATTGTACCTTAAAGGTACATATTGGTATAAAAAGTGTACCTATTAGTAACGTTTGAATGTATACTGCCCCAGTGACAGTTTTGTACATTTCTGTACATCTTACAGTATTTCTTTCAGTGTATTTATCATGCAGGGTTGCACCTTGTTATTCATTCAGGAAGTAAAGCGAGTGTCGGAGCGAAGACTGTCTGACCTCCAACTTCACGTCCGAGCTCCCAGAGCAATGACAAATGATGCAGGAGATAAGGATTTATTAATGCCACATAAAATTGTCATTATTAAAGGTGACTGATAGGAGAGGGCAGAAACTGAGGGTAATCATTTGGATCGTTGTAGTCAGGTCTGCTTTGACTAATGGACTGGTGACGTCTGCTGGAGCTTTTAGTGGGATGAAACGGCATTGATTAAATGTGCGTGTGAGAACGAGGAAGAGATAGAGGTGAAGGAGGTGTAGATATAAAAGCAAATGCAAATTGAGAACCTGTGTTACAGCAATAGTCTCTAATGAGATAAACTGGATTATACACAGACACACGTTTGTTTTTCCATCATGGTAGGGACTTTCCAATGTGATCAGTTACTGTCTCTACTTTTCCATTAGAGTTTCATTTATCACAGAGACAAACACACTTACGTCATCCGTTCTGTCTTCCTGAAGGGACATAACATAACCCTCTCTCATCTGTCTCTCTGTCTTTCAGGTGGATAAGGTATGTGGGCACTCTTCAAATGTGTCTTCAACCACAGTCAGAACGTTTCCTCCAACTTCAGTCACACCGCCACCTGCCAACAGCTCACCGGACGTTCCAGGAGCCGATAAGATCGGCATGTTGGCTCACCTTTACAGGTTAGGCTGGATCCTCTGTTCTGTCACCAAAACTCATTTATTGAAAAATCAATTTTTACAGCTCTGTGATACTTCAAAGTCTTGAGGTAGAGTTTTTTGTAACCTGAAGATCTGCCTTTAAATGATAAATTAGGGATGCACCAGTATTTAAATTAATTGGCCAATCCCGATAATTGATATGACAACCAATATTATAAATGTACTGGTAGTTGACAGGTTATAGTTAATCTAAAACTATTTTAAATATTTTTAATTTTAATAAATTTAATTAATTTATAATCATGTATTTCATTCTAATAATTTTACACACACACACATACACACACACGCGTTTACTTAGCTATCTAAATGGGGACATTCCATAGGCGTAATGGTTTTTTATACTGTACAAACTGTATATTCTATCACCCTACACCAACTTAAACCTACCCCTTACAGGAAACTTTCTGCATTTAAAAAAAAACTTTGTTTATTTTTATACCAGTTTTACAAATGAGGACTGGTTTTTGGAGATTTTTGAAGATTTTCTCAGGTTTAGCTCACTTTTGGGTACAAATTTGTCCCCAAATTATGGTTAAGTAGGTACACACACACACACACACAATAAAAATGCATTGAAATTTATATTAAATGTACCTTTGTATATCATATCATATTTTATTTTATGTATTATTTATTTTCATTTGTGTATTCCTTTATGTGTTTATTTTTAATCCTGCTATTAATTGTTGACATATCATGGTCAAACTATTGGCCAACATCCCATATTCTGTATTTTTTAAGGGTTCATTACAAAACATTAAAATGTGTCCATCTATTTTACTATATAATACACTTTTGTAATCTGGCATAGAAAGCGTTATGACATGTACATAAAAACTAACCTCTGTTATCTGTTTAAAACGTTTTAATCAGACCTATTCCAATAATAAAAGCACTAATACCGAACGATGTGGCTATGACTACCGATAGATTGTGCATCTGTATTAAAAACTCCTCTGCATGTGATTCCTTGCTGTCTGAAATAAGAAACATGTCATAAAGTGTGTAAATATACATGCAGGTACACACACTTTGGTCAAACCGACACATTTACCCATTTGGCAAGTGTCTCAAAAGACCCTGATTATGCTATTGGACATTGTGTCTTCAGACCCAGATCTTGAAGGCCCTCACACACGCTGCAGATAGCCATCACTAAGTGGTAGGCTGGCAAGGACAGTGCTGTAACTGGCACTGAGACTGTTGCCTGCAGGAACACAGAGAGATAAATGGATTAGAGGTTTTTTTTCCGGTGTGCAGGAGTCGGTGGAGCAGAGGACAGCAAACACTCATCACTATACGGATGACATCATCTCTCTGCACTAAAAGTCTTCGGAAATGCTCTGTCAAGCAAGCCAGGAAATTTATAAATTAAAAATGTACAATTATTTTCAAAGAATAGCTAGAGTGATCATCATTATTACGATCAGAGGTCAGAACACAATGCTATACATAGTTAAATGGTTTAATGGACTGCTAAGCTGTCTGTTACATCCATGTTGAATCTCCATCGACATGAATAATAGAGCTCAACAGTAAGGTTCTGGAAGTAAAAATTCTTAGTTCATAGTTCATTTCATGGATAAATTTGAACTAAAGACATTAGTAATGTTTTTTGAAGCATTAAAGCAACACTAAACACAGAATGATTCGATTACATCATATTTAAATGTAAAATACATCTCTTTTAGTCTAATTTTCAAATACTTTTTGTTGTGATCTCGGTTTGGTCAGTTTGATCTCAGTACTTCCTGAATCCGCCTGGTTGAGTTTCATTGCTAGTGTGATGTAACCCATCTTCCAGGTCTGGTTTGCATGTGCATGAATGATTTTCATGATTTTTCTTTCCCTCTCACCATCATCCCCTCCCCCTGTTTTGTTGCCCTTTGGTTTCTTCCATCTCTCTGTCCTCCAAACTGCTTGCCTCATCCTCCTTTGGACTGTTCCATTGTCTTGTACTGGGGGATTGGACCATTATCAGTTCACTCCCTCTGAAAACCTCCAAGAGTGATAGAGGTAGAACTCTGAAAAAAGTTGCACGGTAAGCATGAATATATTTACTAAAAAAATTGCGTTTATTTCTGATAATCTTACTTAAAATTTGAATATCTGTGTGTGCTTTCCTTGGGTAATATAGATTATCTCTGCCTCTTTTTACCCACTTACTACCTTACCAGTTAGGGTGTTTTCACACTAGTGCTATTGGTGCTGATTGAGCCCTTTTGTCATTAGAGTTTGGTTTGTTTGGTTGCTGTGAAAGCTGAAAAGTTGTACCCAAGTATGACTATGGTTCATGTGGTTTCCCATCTGATTCACATTTGGTATGAATGCAGTCTGGCCTAATTTTTGCATGTGAACCACTAATGTTAACACATAATTTGTTCGATATTGACTCTGGATGTTATTTAGAAACTGAAAACTGAATGTTTTTTTTTAGAAATGTGGTCTGATGGGTGAGGGATCGAATCGAACTTGGGTTCAGATCAAGCAATAAACCAAAGTGTGAAAACCGTAATTATAATTTCACAATTACAAAAACAGTAATAGTAATTGTAATTTCAGGTTGCATGATTGGTTCCTTACTAAGCATGTGACCTGTAACTACCCACCTCCTTGCAGTTGTCTCTGTAAAGGTCATCCTTGAAATATACTTGTTTGGACAGACAATTTTTCATCTCCGTCTCTCCACCAAATCCATCTGATAGAGGGACAATATGCACACACTTTTTTAATTAACACATATATATATATATATTAATTAAATGTAATTAATTTTTTTTATTTAATTTTATTTTATAGCCTCAAATAGCCTCAAAATACGTTCCTAAAGCTGTTGTTAACAATGGGGTCTCTGGATTTATCGTTCAAAACATTTTAAAACTTTTATGTCTCACAATATTACTTATTATCTGAATGTCTTGTTTATTTATTGATTTGTGTTGTAGGGAGTTTACGGGGTGTATCTCCCGGTATAAGTCTTTCTTCTCCATACTTCCGGAGACGTTGTGCGAGGGAGAGATGGGCATCGACGAGCTCACGTGTTGGAGTGGAGATGACGTAGTCAAAAGGTGAGCCATTCAGTGTGGACAGATCAATTACTTCTCACTAGAAACTGGTTTTGAGGTTAGGACAAAGTGTGAGATGGACTGTGTATGTGCTAGTGCACAACACAACATTTACTTCTAAAACTAATTATGTTTTTCTTGACTCTGCTTAGAAAAAAAAACATCCTAAATTTATTTGTATAGGTCTTAGCTGGTCTCCCTAAGCCTGGTCATGCTGGTCTACTGGCTGGTTTTAAGGCATCTTTACATAGCCGGTTTAAGGCTACTCTGTGACTGCTCAAAATTCAGCATAAATACACAATGCCACATAAAAGCCAGACTAAACTATGTCTGCCCTGACCCACGTCAGCCCTTGTAAGTTGTAATTTAAGTGTAAATGCATGTGTGCCACCCCTGAAAAGCATTAAACTGAAAAGTCTGTGTTGTAAAGACTCCTAAATGCCACTTCAGAAGCACTTTTGGGCACTTTTCAGACTGACCAAGCTGCAGACCAGCTTAGGTTAGTTTAAGTGTTTTTTTCAGCAGGGTAAACCCAATGCAAACCTGAAGTTATACAGTCAGAGGTTTGCCAGCTCCCATCTGGCTTAGGTCTGGTATGTGTATGTGGGCTCTCAAGAACAAAGAAACACATCATTGCAAATAATCACTCAAGAAATTACAGATGGAAAAGCCAAACGCACCCACAGAGCTCCTCCATTAATGAGAAATTACCTTTGGGTCACACCAACTGACTCCTAATAGATTTATAACAAATCTGTTGCTCCTCAGAGAGAAGTGTTTACTTTGAGAATGGATGTCTGGCTCTAATTTCATGCCTCAAAAGATAACTCACCCTAACGAACAGTGACAAACGGCTTAACCGATGTAAGGTAACACAGAGGATTGCTGTAGCATTAACAGCCAGGAGACATTGAAGTTGCCAAGTTTTGTTTTCTTTGTTGTTTCCCCTTTCTTTCTCTCTCGTGCTCTCTCTCTCGCTCTCTCTCCCTCTCTCTCTCTCCAAATTCTCAGAGTGATTTGGGGTTGTTGAATAGTGCCAAGGCTGTTTTGTGGTGTTTGTGGCCCAATGAAATTCTCTTTCTCTCATATCTATCACTCTCTCGTTCTCAGAGAGGTTACGCTGCAAACGGCGATCTGTCTTTCATTTCCCTGCTGGCTTCACTTCTTAAGCACCATCAGCAGAACATGCAATTATGACAATGTTCTCTCTCTTTCTCTCCCTCACTCGCACTCATTCCTTCCCCCATACCCAAATGTGGTTGCCCTGCCTCCCATCAATCTCTATAGCAACCAGCCAAATCCTGGCCATCAACAATGCAGCGCAAAAGATAAACAGATAGAAATAATCTATATATGGCTTTCCTCCATATTAATGCCTTTATTAAAAGTACTGGTGGTACCATAGTGTTAGATGGTAATGCAATGCTACTTTGATATTTAGTATACTATGGTACTGAATGATTTGTGTACTCTTGGTCAAAAGCTTTATAGAACATGCTGTATTTTTTAAGCTTGTGCTTTCCATAATGTGACATTTTTTTCAAAGAAAAAATGGATTGTGGAAGGGAATTAAAAAAAAAAAACAAGTGATTATGATGATTTTTTATCAATCAATGAAGTTATTTCTGAGTTGTAGCAAATTATTACATTTTGATGTAAAATTACAAACTTTTTTTGTTTTGTAGTTGTTCTTGGACAATTATGCACTGGTGAATCATTCCCATAAGACCAGGAACTTGTATTAAAGCAAACAGGGTTGATGTAGATTTCATGTTGACTTGGAGCAGCATGTAAGGACTGTGATCTCCAGTAAAAACACACACTCTCTACTGCAGTCCAAAAAAAGAGTTGTCTTTTCTTCACCCCCGTTTCTGTCTGACATTTTTCTTCTTTCTCAATTAAGCAGTCTTTGAAATTTGGCCTAACACTCTGTGTTTCCAACAGAAGAGTCTGTCTGCCAGCAAGATGCAGAACAGAAACAATACAAGATATTTGTAACATTTTGTAGCTATTTGGAATGAATGTGAATGTCTAGACTTGTTTAGCTAGCAACCAGCTAGAAACCATGTAAAACCACTTTAAGCTAGTTTTAGCTTTTCAGCAGTTTACCTTAAGTCATCCAGGGTCTCTATGACTCGCATTGGATGCTCTTTTACATTTGGGTTGGTGTTACTCCAAGCAACTCTCTGCTGTCTTCAAGAATCTCACTTTGTTTCCTGCTAAAACTTCACCACAACTGTTGATCAGTTGGGTGGTGTGATGTAGTGGCTAAATAGCTGGGCTGGGAAACCAAAGGCTATAGGTTCAAATCACACAAGAGATAATCCATTAGCCATTGACACTGTGCCCTTTAGCACACTTTACTCAAGTAGAACTGTCCCAGTCATTTTGGATAAAAGATATGTTGCATGACAACTACTTAATGGTTTCTACAGAGCAGAACTTCCCTCTTTGCAGTGGACCTCAAACTACACCGGTGAATGGATTGATTGATAATCTCACATTCCAGTTTAGACTGAGTTTAGATTTAGATTGATCCCTTGATCTGAGATTTGATCCCTGCTGGTCTCAGAACTGTGTCCAAACTGAATAAGATTCAAGATAAGATAACTCTTCCATCTCTGTATATCAGCACTGAGTTCTGGACACAATTGTTAAAGGTAATTTTTTATAAAAAAACGTCTTTACAATATGTAGAATATACTCTATAATAATAGACCATACCATTTTTTTTACTTTGAATATGTAAATGCACACACATAATACAACATACAACATACTGTGCATACACACACACACACACACACACACACACATATATATATATATATATATATACACAACACACACACACAAGATATTTAGCCATTTTTACCAGCTGTCAATGGAAAAGGATGCATTTTGCAGGCAGGTGACAATATCACAGCTACAGTGGTTTCTATCTCATTGTTTTTTGTGTTTATGGTTGGTCAGAGTAAAAATTCTTATTAAAATGGAAGACGTGTTTAATTACTTATCACTTTTTGTGTCACACCTAGTTAGGGCATTGAGTTTTGGGTGTTTATGTATGTCCTAAAAGTGGACAGTTAAAGGGATAGTTCACCCAAAAATGATTTTTTTTCATCATTTAATAACCTTTATGTCTTTCCAAACCTGTAAGGCTTTCTCATGTGAAACACAGAAGAAGATATTATGAAAATTTCTCAGTGTTTTTGTCCATGCAGTGAAAGTCAAAGAGGACTATTGTTGTTAGACACAGGCTGGTATCTACATCACAAGTAAATTATGACAAAATGTACATTTTTTCAGGTGAACCATACCTTTAAGTTTTATTCACACTGACAGTGATTTCATCGCTAGTGATCACTACAGTCACTCTATTATTTTTTAAAATGTAAAAAGTGTTGAACTTCACTGTTTGCACTCCCATTGATAGTCGCTGCATTTTGTCACTGCTCATTTACATTAAAAAATCAGCTGAAATTAGTCACTCATGTTATGTCAAATCACCAAAACTTTTTGAAACAAACTGCTGTCAGTGTGAAACAGCGGTAGTCAGAGAGAAGTAGCTAGTAGACATGAATAAATAGACAAGATTCAAAGACTGGATAGCAATGCAGTGACCACCTCTGAAGGTGAGGTGAATGCAGGGAGGTCTCTCAGGGGCCGCTGTGCTGAATCTGGGTCCCCCGCCGCCTGGAGCTGGAACAAAGGGCCTCCTGTGAGCTCTGTGTGGGAAACAGTGGAGGAGAGAATCCCAACACCCAGCCTGGGAATGTGCCCTCTAAATACATGGAGCAAAACCCATATAGAGAGAATAAATATTGCACACACATGGATGTCTCTTTCTCTGTAATTGCGTCACATTCGCTTCATCAGTCAAATCTATATACGTGAAGGTTCATGTTCATGCACAGATGACTTCAAAGCATGTCAGATGAGATGGAGATTTGATTTCTCATTTGTTTTCAGCTCTTTCATGCTAGGCTTCTGGAAATACTCAACAGTAGATATCAGACAAGAAACGGCGACAAAGCGAGCATGTGTTTGCGTGCATATGGATCTGTCCATGCGTGTCCGTTCTCTGGTAGTAGTTCTGGAGGAGTCTGGGATGTTTGGTCAGAGATTCTGAATGCCACAGATTTTTATGCCCGCACGATTAACCAGTTGTTTACCATTCACACATCTGGAAACCATTCAGTCAGCCTGATCTGCTCTCTTTCTCTCTCTCTCTCTCTCTCTCTCTCTCTCTCTCTCTCTCTCTCTCTCTCTTTGCTTCTTTTACTATGTGAGCGTGAGGGGAGGAGCAGTGATTAAGAGGGAGGCTTTACTACACCAGTGTGTCAGATACACATTCAGTCACAGCAGCAGACAGAGCATTATTATTATTATTATTTTCAGCTGTCAGTGGAGAAAGATGCAGTTTGATAGCTGGGATTTTTTGTGACAAAAGTGACAAAACCATATTACAGCTACAGTTTTCTGTGTCATTTCTGATTTTGTGTGTGGTGATAGAAATGGCTCAATTTGCCATTTATTTACTTTTGACGTTATTTTAATTCCAATAAACACAATATATGATGGGGAATTTCCATTGTTTTCAGATTTTTATTTTATTTTATTTTATTTTATTCTCTCTCTCTTTGCTTCCTTCTTTCCTCGTACTCAGTATCTCAGTTTCTTGTTCTGTCTCTTCCTCTGTGTGTGGCCCTCATCCACAGATCACACCACTGAGACACATTTAAAGTCGTCTTTGGTGAGGACTGGTGTTGAAAATTCTGATTTTGTGTGTGTGGGGTGGTTGATGGAAACGCTAGAAATGGTGATGCTCAAAAATTGAAGTCCTTTCTTTAGATTAAGCCATTTATTTACTTTTGACGTTATTTTAATTCCAATAAACACAATATATGATGGGGAATTTCCATTGTTTTCAGATTTTTATTTTATTTTATTTTATTTTATTTTATTTTATTTGACTACATGGTGTATTTTGGGTTTGGGTTAGTAATTATAATTAGCTTTATTTAAAAACAATAGAAGTCTTATGTCCTCACTTGGATAACTAGTTATGTGTGTGTATATGAGTGTGTGATAAGTGGTCATATTAAATAATATAAGTCGAGCCAGCTGAGTGCACACTGGGATAGAGGACACCCAACCCATTCCCATGACCCGCACACACAAGCAAGCAGTGGTGGACGAAGTACACAAATCAAGTACTTGAGTAAAAGTACAGATACGTATAATAAAATATTACTCCAGTA
>NW_015555317.1:183992-187852 GCF_001515605.1 Sinocyclocheilus anshuiensis
CGCTAGAAATGGTGATGCTCAAAAATCGAAGTCCTTTCTTTAGATTAAAACAGGTTTGATTAGATGTTAGCAGATTTATTTATTTATTTGCATGAATTAATCTCAGTAATCATATACAATCATCAGCAATTATAAATGATGCAGAATTTCCATCTTTATTTTATTTTATTTTATTTTAATTTGTTGTTTTGTTTTTATTTTAAAGCATTTTAATAAAACTGCTAACGTTACAGCATCGGGGAATATGAACGTGCATGAGTCATTTTATTTAATCTGTGTTATTTTAATGTTTAATTTTTTTAACCTAAAACATAGAGACACTGATGTTAATGTTTCTGCATTCAAGCATTTCAGTGGGCTTAAATAGATCACCCTTTACAGCAGATTTAGTTCACAAACAACTGACAGTTTTGACCTAAATATGATTTTCAGTTACAATAATTAATCCTAAAATTTGACATTAGTTACTTACTTTTAGCAGCATCAGACGCGTGCGCACTCACAAGATCTCCTGGTTCTTACTTGTGAATTCAGTTCACTGGAGACTCGCACTAAACGGTTCATTTGAATCAGTGAGTTGTCGACTCGAGAACAGCTGCAATCAGATCATTCTAATTCGTGAATGAATCGTTTGGTGCGATTTGCGAACCGATTTAAAAGGTTCATTGAAAAGAATCAGTTCGTTCTGCGTGTCGGAGCACGTGATATATTATAAGAAGTAACGATATGTTTTATGAAATGTAGTGAAGTAAAAAGTACGATCTTATGCTTTGGAATGTAGTGAAGTAAAAGTAAAAGTTACTCAAAATAAAACTACTCCAGTAAAGTACAGATACTTGAAAAATTTACTTAAGTACAGTAACGAAGTAAAGCTACTCCGTTACTGTCCACCACTGCAAGCAAGTTTGAGTAGGTTATTGTCTTCTGTGGTCACTACAGTCACATTATGACAAATAGATAGAAAGAGAGTGAAACATTGCTTTCCATTACATTCCATCACTAACCCTAACTGTATTCTAGAGGAAGGGTGTAAAATTAGCTTTAATTGGTTGATTAGTCATGACGAGAGTATTTGTAGTTCCCTGTCTGCTTGTTGCTTTTTTTCTGGCCTTTATATTTGCTTTGTTCTAATTAACAACACCGTTCTCACGTCTTTGTTATGCTCTGTGCTCTAGAACCCATGAGACTTGCACGTTCTGGAACGTGCTTCTGGCGAAAAGACAAACACAATCCTTCCCTTATATAAGACTTTGAATTTAATTATCTGAATCAATCCGGGGAGGGACACAGACGATTCTATTCCACATTTCATTCCAGAGACGCATGGCTGAATCTGATATTATTTTAATTGTTATATGTATTAATACATTTTTATTTTTAAATTTGTGAAACTACAGATTAATAACAATAGTGCAAAAATATTTTTAAAATGTTTTTGAAAAAAGTCTCCTATGCTCACAAAGGTTGCATTTATTTGATCTAAAATACAGTAAAATAATACTATTATGAAATATTATTGCAATTTTAAGCAACAGTTTTCTATTTGAATATATTTTCAAATGTAATTTATTCTTGTGATGGCAAAGTTTAATTTTCAGCATCATTACTTCAGTCTTCAGTGTCACACGATCCTTCAGAAATCATTCTAATATGCTGATTTGCTGCTCAAAACACAAGTAATATTAACAAATTGAACCTTGCTGCAAAGTGTTACTAATAAATGAAATAATCAACACTTAACCATGATGTAAGTTAGACTGGTTTTCTACTTTTTCAGTATCAATGTAATATCAGCATGGCTGTGATCTATTGTTTCCCATTATTTTGAACACAAGTAAATATATTTATGCTCCCAGTATATTTGCAGCTTAGATTTGGCTTCTGTGCAGTGTAAAACAGCTCTAAACAGGCTCACAATGTTATGAGGGGACTCCCACGTAGTGCTGGCCCCCCACTTGCAGTGGTTCTGATGCTGGGAAGGAAATTTTGAGGTTAGACCTTTTAGAACGTCAACTTTGACTTGTTTAACTGGAAGACAGGGCTTTGTTTCCCATAGCCACCATGCCGAGCATTACAATTTCCCCCATTCATTTTTCAAGACAACGGACAAATGAATTCAACTGCATTACATCATCTAGTCCACTTTTCTAGCTAAGTCACATGGAACTCTCGCCTTTTGCACAGTGGGTTAGTGCAACAGTGTAGCTATGAATCAAAGGAGTGACGATGTGGTGAGAAAGGAGCGAGATGAACAGCAAACTGGACAGCAGAGACTCTGAGTCGTCAAACAGCATCTTGGAAATCAAATAAATACGAGAGACTGGGTTCAGAAGGGAGCCCTAGAGGAGATGAAAGGGATCAGTTTTCTGACACTCCCTGTGGACAGATCAGAGAGTCAGAGGTGCAGGCCCTGAGAGGAGAGCGTCTCTCTGGGAGAAACTCGCAGCCCTCCTCCAGAGTGCTGACCTTAAAGACGCTTCCTGTTCCTGCTTCTGCTCGCGTCATTAGCTTTGAGGAGATGGGAAAGAAAGAATAAGAGGATAGTGGAGAAAAGTAGGATAGTTTTGCTGAAAAGACCAGCTTAGAGCAGTGTGAATGGTTTATTCTGAATTAGTGCTGGTGTCACCAGTAAAGCTACGGTAGACTTGATTAAACTTGTTCAAAAGCTTGTTATGGAACGATGGGGGAAAGCAGCATCAAAAACGACATTTGCTGGTGACCAAATAAGGTACTTTCGTAGTTAAGCTAGTCAAGAAGTCTGGTAGGCACACCATTATATTGCTGGTATTGTTGGTCATTTTACCAAAAATTTATTTTTGCCATTTTTAATCTCTTCTCCTGATTTCTTTCTCAAGTATTCATCAGCTAGGGAAGCTTGTTAGCCTTGGTGGGTTACCAGCTTACTGTAATACTAGCCTAGACTAAGTTGGTCATTTCAACATGACTGTATTCTGTTATATTCCCTCTCCTCTTCATTCCTTTTCCCTCACAACTTAAATGTTGAAGCAGGTTAACTAAGGTACAACAGCATTGCTGGTTATTCTAGTTGAGAACCCTGGTGAGGACACTAACTTCCTGTTCAATGGTCATTTTAACAATAATTTTTTTTCTCTTTTTCGTTCAATGGTAGTCTAAACTGGTAATTTCAGCAAGACTGTCCTCGTTTTCCTTTCTTTCTTGTTTCTTATTTCTCTCCTTCCTCACAGCTAATTTAGTTAGTGAAACTTGTTGAAAAGTAGCCATACTGGTGAATGTAGTTAAGAAGCCTTGTGAGCATCCTAGCATCCTATGCTGGCCTCCATCATCTTAAACACAGCAGGTCTTTTCAGCTGGGAGGTGAGGGGAAAATAGAGAAACAAGGTGGGATAGGGTAGTAGAAGAGACATTATGAAACAAAAGCTCATATTTTTTTTCGCAGAGTAAATGAAAGGCCCATCACTGTGGTGTCCTTGACCTCCACCTCCACCCTGCTTTGCATGACTGAAACACTGGTGTCGTCTCACTGTCTGTGTGAGCCAGAATCTTTCTCCAGAAAGCTTCATCCCGACACACACACACACACACACACACACACACCCACCATCTATCAGATGGGCTCCAGAAACACCATCCTGCTGCCCTGTCTTACTGTCCGATGACACATTCCTTTATTTGACAAGAGTTATAACAGACCCGCAGAGTACACGATACTCCACGGGTCTGTCCTCCTTCCTGCACGCCTCCGTTTATCCCAAATAATTAACAATGGCAGACCGAACGTGACTCTTTTCTCTCTCTGCAGATTTAGTGGAGCAGAGCAGATCTTTCTCACACACACACACACACACACACACACACACACACACACACACCCTCACACA
>NW_015555317.1:190103-205484 GCF_001515605.1 Sinocyclocheilus anshuiensis
ACACACACACACACACACACACACCCTCACACACACACACACACACACGTGCTCACACACACACACACGCGCTCACACACACACGCGCTCACACACACGCGCTCACACACACACACACACGCGCGCTCACTCACACTCACACACAGGGATTTGAGATTATCACACACACAGACACAAAGCAGTCTTTGGTTTCTCTTTTCGGGAGTGCATTTAATGGCACTTGCTAAGGCGAACATCAGAATTTTATAACTGGCAACCTCCCCAAATGACCAACTTTCACGTGAGCAAACAAACACCTCTCTCATTTTTTCCAAATAGATTTTTTTCATTTTTGTACTTTTTTTCCATTATATTTATTTTGCTATTTATTATTATTATTTACACTTTATTATTTTCTATTAATTTTTATTATTTTTATACTTTTTTTTTTTTTGGCTCCCCAGTCTGAAAACCCTTGGCCAAAGGTATAACTGGAGGAGGAGATATTTGGGTGTGCACCTGCCTGTAAGTGCAGCCAGCTGTCTGTGTGAGCTCCATGTGGCATTCGTCATGCATGTCCTGTTATTCTCAGAGTTTATGTTCAGTCGCTCACATGAGCAGAAATAACTGAATGGTGTGTGGCCTTGTAATCTTGGAACACATTCTCTCTGTTTGGATCAAAGAGATGGTTCTCAAGGTTTGAATGTATGCACATGTGTGTGTGTATATACCATGCTTTTGCATCATAGGAAAGGCCTATGGGTAAATGTGTGGCTTCCTCAATTCTTTAATTTCTACCTGCAAATTTAACAAATTGAAAAAGAAAGGATTTTAACATTAATAAATATGTATGCCCCCATTACCCACAATACATGCAGTGAACCACATGTCTTGGAGGGGATTTTCCAGACCTGAAATCAATTAAATGAATTCTGCAAACTGCCTTTCCCACAATTACCATAACACACCACACGCATCCCTTCATCTTAACGAATTCAAGAATTATTGGATGATTCTCAGCAGACCAGATTCTTAAAGTCTCGTTGCTGACATTAGTATTCATGAATGTTTTTAGCATTTTGTTTAGAAACTAGATTTTGACATAATTACAGGGAATGCATTAAAAACTAATAGCTAATAAAATGAACACCTTATCATTTTATAACTAATACATGTACAGTATATTGTTAAACTAATAAATTGTATAACTAATAAACACATTTAGTAATGTAAATATGTGTGGTTCAAACCAGTTCATTATTTCTAGTTCAGTTTAGTTCCTTTGCATTCAAATCAATTTTTTTTCAAATTCTTTTTGTTGCATGTGGATCCTGTACTCTGTATCTCTTGTGTTTTATTTTTAACTCAACATCCATTACATACAGTCACCACCATAATGGGGTTGTGCCAAAATTGTCCCCTAGTCACAATATCAACAGTATGAAAGTCGACCTATAACAGAGCGGCTATCTTTTGTTATATGATGGACTCAAGGCTCACACACATGGACTACAAGTCACAAAATTCTTAATTGGTCTCGAAATTATGGGGTCTTTAAATGCTCGTGATGTCCATAGACTAAAACCATCAAAGACATAAACCATCTGTTTATGTGTTAAAGTTTGTCTCTGGAAATGTGGGTGTCTAATGTGTATTTTTCTTAATTGTGAGACAGACAGGTATGTCTGAGAGTGAGTTTGTGTGTTTTGTGCGGGTTTCAGAACTGATATAACAGGAAAAGAAGCTCTGTTCATACAGATGTAGCATACAGATGACACTTGAATCCAAAGCAACTTACAAAAGAGGATCAAGTTTATCTGTGAATATCTTTATTGCAGTTCTCATACAGAACTAGTATGTAGTCTACTGCTGGGAATTGAGTGTCCCCAAATCTGAAAGAAGAGCCCATACTGCCATCTACAGGCTAAATACACAGACCACAAATCACTGGAATAGTACAAAGAGGAATATTGATAAATATTACAATTTAAAGAACTATTCTCTGTTTTAATAGATTATATAAAATGTAATTTATTCCTCTGATGCAAAGCTGAATTTTCAGCATCATTACTCCAGTCTTCAGTGTCACATGATCCTTCAGAAATCCTATTATTATGCTGATTTGATGCTCAAGAAACATTTCTTATTATTATTTTCAATGTTGAAAACAGTTGTGCTGCTTAATATTTTTGTTGAAACTGTGATACATTTTTTCAGGATTCTTTGATGAATGGAAAGTTCTAAAGAGCAGCATTTATTTGAAAATATAAACCTTTTTTAACATTATAAGTGAATTTACTTTCACTTTTGACCAATTTATTGTATCTTTACCGAATAAAGGTATTCATTTCATTTTTCTTTTTTTTATTGTACTGACCCAACACTTTTTAATGGTCATGTATAAAGTAGTTTATCGTTTAAATAATGTTTACATATATAAAAGCTGTCTCTCCTTATATCTCTCTCTTCTGCATCATCCTGAATGTGTTTACATTCACACACCTTTCAATCTTGATGCCTTTTCAATCACGTTTTCTGTAAAAATTTGCAATAAGGTTATTTACCACTAGGTGGCAGGATAGCACATTTAGACTATTACAGGGAACTGAGAAGCATTTTTTGGGTAATGTTCTTGTTGCCTGACAAACGGCACCTGTGCTGTTCTGCCAGGTGTTTAACTAACAATTTTGTGAAACCTATCTGCAATGTGTGTATGCTATTTAAAAAAAAAAAAACCTGTTTGGTTTTGTCTGGCATATGTGTCTGACCTGTTCGTTGTTGCCCAAGACAGACGGTTGTGAACTTGAGAGATGTTAGCAGGCATGCATATGTCCATGTGTTTAATTCAATGGCACTCTGCCAAATTTGCCCTCAGTCATAACATTGTGGCCACTCAGCATCTGGCATCGGCCAGTGCCAACTTGAAGCCACTGGCATCACTTTGATGCTTGCACAAGCTGTGCACATCTGGCCTGTTGTTACTAAAATGACACAGTCAGATAAAAAGACATTCAGTCTCTGTCATCATTTCTGTTTCTGCAAATAAACTGCAAAACAATGAACATGTTGAGGTGTAAATGCACGTCACGGATATTTAATGTGTTTTTGTTGACAAGGAATTTAAACTCTGTACTAAATATAGTTTTCATTGCGCACATACATTTGCATTCGTTAGTTGGTTATTGATCTGCATGACGTTGATGGAAAGCCCGATGGGGAAGAGATAGAGAGCAACTTTAATAATGTATGTAAGCATTACAAAGACTTCTATTGTTTTGTATTTAGAGTGATTGATTTAATGAATTACCAATATGCCATCTGTACTTGGACTGTATAGTTGGAGCACAGTGAATATGATTATAGTATTGTATTTTTTTTTCTGGTTTGTGTTTTTTCAGTATTCTATCTGATAACATTGTAACCTTTGTTGTGTGTGTATGTGCTCAGAAGAAAGAATAGCGTGAAAACACATTCTAAAGTTGTTTATCAAGTCTGAACTGATCTTTTTTTCTTTTATCCAAAGAAAGAACTAAATCGTTAAATTGTTTGAGAGTGTAATACTCGTGTACTATAATAGGGGGCAGTAAAGAAGCACTAAGAAATAGACGGGGAAGTCGTGGCCTAATGGTTAGAGAGTCGGTCTCGTAACCCAAAGGTTGCGGGTTCGAGTCTCGTACCGGCAGGGATTGTAGGTGGGGGGAGAGAATGTACAGCGCTCTCTCCCACCTTCAATACCACAACTGAGGTACCCTTGAGCAAGGCACCGGACCCCCAACTGCTCCATGGGCGCCGCAGCAAAAACATGGCTGCCCACTGCTCCGGGTGTGTGTTCACGGTGTGTGTGTGTGTTCAATGCTGTGTGTGTGCACTTTGGATGGGATAAATGCAGAGCACTAATTCTGAGTATGCACTGTAAAAATGACTGTGAATTTAATGGTAAAAGACTGTAAAAATGCTACAGTAAAACTGAATTTTTTTTCCCAGTCCGCCCCTCGTGGAACTTAATGGCGCAGACATGCGGTTTCATTTACTACACATAGGCCTACTGAAGCTCGGGTTGTTTTCAGCCTCTGCCACCTCAATATATGAGTACATGAACACATAAAAATAATCTCTAGAACTGCTCTGAGTCACTTCATGAGTATTTTACTTATTTTGAGAAAACTATCGTCATATCATATACAAAGAGACACCAATGTTTCAGGAGTTTAGTACACAGAATAGGACACATGCTTATTAGACAACTGTATTTGAGTTGATGTGTATGCTTTTATTTATTATAATTTTTTAATTAACAATTTTTTTTCCAAACCATTGTTAGATGCAGTGTTTCCTGTAGTTATGCAAAGATTTGGTTTCAAAAACAGTATCAGTAAACTATTTCTTATGATTTTAAATCTGCATTGAACTTCAGATCAATCTTAAAGTAAAAGGTGGTACTAAAGTCTGATTTTGTGGTGGATGTGTTCAAATTTGATCATCTTAATTCAAGTGAGGAAGGATTTTGAAAGTCTTAACAGTGTTGAGCACTACTGTAAGCTTAACTCTGCATGGTTTAAATGTTTGAAAATGATTAACAGTTGCAAATAAACATTCATTAGAAATTTAGAAAAGTAATCAAAAAGTAATCAAAAGTAATCAGTTACATTACTTTAACAAAGTAATTGAAAAAGTTACACTACTATTACATTTTAAATAGGGTAACTTGTAATCTGTAACCTATTACATTTCCAAAGTAACCTTCCCAACACTGAGAATAGCACACTAATTCTGCAATATATAGTATGTAAACTCAACATATGCACCTAAATGACATACTACATTTGTCAAAATATGTAGTATACAACCCGATTAGACTGTGTCTAACTGTATGCCATGAATTGCTGAATTGTCTCTTATGCTCACCAAGGCTGCATTTATTTGATAAAAAATACAGTAAAAACAGTAATACTGTGAAATATTATTACAATTTAAAATAATATCATGAGTAATATATTTTAAATTGTAACATTGTAACTTTTTTAACATGTTTTTAACTGTCACTTTTGATCAATTCAGTGCACTCTGTTTCACTCTCTGTCCATCTCTTGCTGTAGAGAGTCGAGTTTAAATGTTCCCTAGCTTTGTCCATGCATTCTCAGGAATGTGTTTTAAATCCAGTGCTGGAAATAGTGCCTCAGAATGACTATAGGTAGAATGGGAGAGATGCAATCTCAGGCAGTGACATCATCTGCTGCATCTAAATGATTAGTGTGTGTACAGTATATGCGTGTATGTGTGTGTGATGGTGTGTGTCAGCCCGCAAATGGGAGGTCCATGTTTCGCTTCTGAAATTCTGAAATAATTGAGAACACATCTCAGTGGATTTTCACCTCCACACACACACACACACACACACACACCCTTATTACAGTGCTATCTGGAGCTCATTGACTGCTGTGTGCCACTGACCTGTGCATCATTATGAGGGTAACAGTGAAAGTGTAAGAGATGTTAAAAACTCTGGGACGAGTTCAAAGAACAGGAAGTTCTCTGCATGGGGCGCTACTGCTGACCAATTAATGCCACATCCACAGGGTCACACACACTCGGACTGCCTTTAGTGTTTGTGTGTGTGTGTGAATTTGGTTTCTCACCAAACTGCCACTTTATGCTTCAGGGAAGAGGCTTTAACAGTGAACAGGCAGAACTGGTGACCATGTTTAAGAGACTGGGGCAGATTTACCAGTAAATGTTCCCATAAACAGCTACTTCCGTCAGTTAATTTATAGCTAGAACGGGTTCATCCAGGAATCTCATTCCGCCCCCCCATGCCTAGGGTGTAGTAATTATAATTGGCTTAATAGAGATCAGTTGGAGAATTATCCCTGTGTGTGTGTGTGTGTGTGTGTGTCATTGCACTGCCCAACTGAATAAGAGGTGTGTTTTTTCCACACCCTGCCTGGTCTATGGAGGGCGACTTGTAACGAGACCCAACACAGATAATAACAGACCGAATCAACCTTAACTTACCTCAGATACTTACCTCACCTTTTCTCTTTATTTTTTTATCCCATCATGCACAGTGTGTGTGTGTTTGTGTGTGTACACCCTTTTGCATAACATTAATGGAGAGAGTTATTGATGTTGCACTCAATAACACACAACACTCATATCTGCTGCTGTTCAGTGTGGAAACATTGACGTGTGTGTGTGTGTCATGGACTGAGCTCCGTGCCATATCCTTTACTCTTGAGGAACTAGCCACACACACATAGGCCTACGAATGATGCAGCTGTTGGCCACATGGGCATCTGTCCCTGCCGCTGGAAGCCACAGTCTGCTTTCCCATCATCCCTTGGGGCGGCAGGCTTGGCTCGGGCTCTGTTCTGTGGTTTATCTCCACCATTTGCTCATCCTCTCAAACTCCCTGATCTCTATAGGATTCCTTCTCTTCACATCTTTGTCTATTTTAAGAATTGTACATCTCATTTTATTTGGCACGACTCCCGTCTGTATTGATTGGCATCCGTTCTCAGCGTAGATGTGTGTATGGATCCGCCTGCAGATCTGTCTCTGTGTCTAAAGTGTTGTTTATGGATTTAAATGGACACTTTTTAATCCAAACATTTCCTGGTCCTGTTGGGTTTTTGTACCTGTTTTTCTTCACCAGAGACTGACGGTCCAGAGGTGAACAACCTTCCAGCAACCAGATGGTCACATTAAATAACACAATGACCGAGTCATTAGAAGACTGCAAGCTAACTTTGTGCCACAGCCTGAGATCAGTGCATGTCTCCTGCTAAAACTAAACTGAGGCGTAAAGTCGTTTAATTGGGATTCTTGGAAACAGTTGTGGTTCTCGTGATCGTATATTCATCTGAGATCCATGACCTGTGTTTTAGGAGTTCCTGTATAATTCAGTGCTGTGATAAAACTACTTGTCTCGCCATGTTGGCCCAATGCCTTCTCGGTTCCACCTAAAACTTCTTAGGCTAAAAAGCTGTGTTTGTACATTTTTCTTGGGAAAAAATAACGGAATGAAAACAGAAACTTCTTTTCAGTTGGGTAGAGAGTTGCATGGGGTTAAATTTGCGATGAATCTTGTTGTTTTTGCGATGAATCTATATTGTTTTTATTAAAACAGAGTGACATCAGTTTGACTCATTATCATTGCTGACAGATCTTTGATTGGCAGGTGGCTGATGATAGTGGACCATTTGGACAATTTTTCATAAAGGACCATTTTTTTTTTTAACTTAAGTCCATGGATGGATGGATGGATGGTTGGTTGGTTAGATAGATAGATTGATTGGATGGATGGATGAATGGTTGGATAGATGGACTGATGGTTAGATATGGATGGATAGATAGATGGCTGGTTGGATGGATGGATGGATAGATTAGATGGATGAATGATAGATAGACGGTTGATTAGACAGATGTTAGATATAGATAGATAATAGATGGATAGATGAATGGATAGATAGATAGATGGTTGTTAGATGGATGTATAGATGGGTAGATAGATGGATGGTTGGTTACATATTAGTTAGAAAACGAAGAGGTGGATGAATAGATAGATTTTGATTGTTTGACATCTCACTTCAAATGAATGACACCCTCTTTCAAGCACAAATCTTTTCAAAGCAGCTCATCCTCGGCAGTGTGTGATTGCTGTTTTCTGTCTGGTTTGTCCTCATGCAGGCAGGCTGCCATTGTGTCTCTATTCTGAGAAAAATATATGGAGGACAAAAGAGCTGTCCGTTCCACAGACAGTGGAGCAGCGTATTCTGAGAAAGTTAGAGAACTCCGAGCTTGTAATTTCCATGCCTGTGTCACGGCTCTCTCTGCCAGTTTATCACACTCCAAACCTCTAATTTATCCAGATCAGATTTGCACATTCTAGTGGTTCTCATTCACTCTCTGCCGCCCCATTAATTACAGAGCAGCTCTGCTGTTTGCAATCTAAGGTCTTGTTTCTTTTTTTTCTTCCCTCTCTTACACAAATACTCAGTCACGTTGTGACAATTTTTACTTTTTTTTTTTTTGGTTTGTTTTGCTTTAAAACGTATGAGAAGATGGAGAAGTTCTACACTCTTATAGGGTTTTTAATGGTTCTTTGCAGCATTTTGGGTTGTAAAAAGAATTTTCTTATTTTTTTATTTATTGATTTTTTTATTTCTCACTCTAAGGTTACTGAGTTGGTCGTTTAGCTTCTTGATGTTACATTATAGGTTGTCCTATAATCTTTTAACACATATTTGAATTTTCCCAGTTTTCTAAAGACCAAATAGAACTTAAAATGTTCTTCTATGGCATCATAAGGCTTTAAAACATTTTTGATTTTTTTAAGAATGCAGATAGATCTGCAACACAGTTCCCAAAATTGCTAGCTTCTGTTTTGTATGTTTCAAATTTCAAAACCAGAAGCATTTACATGTGCGTTTCATGCTCAACCATCATTAATTTTCAAAGCTTTTGTAATCATCTCTGTTTCCATGGAAATCTGAGAATGCAGTGATTATGGAATGTTTGCAATGCTGTGTTGCTTCATGCTGGGAACCAGACAGCATCCTGTCAGAGATGCTTTTAATGTGTTTTATTCAAAAATTTGTTTGTATTTGCATCGTTGATTATGTGTATTCTGTATATTTTGTATATAAGGCTGTCTGAGCTGTTTATGTTTATTAGACTGTGTTTAGAGTTTTTTATTTTTCAAATTATTTTTTCATTAGTTAGTTTTCACTTTTTTTTCTTTTTAGTTTCTTTGGTGTTTTATAGTTTCTATTCAGTTTTAGTTTAGGAAATACATGAGAAAAAAATCCCAAAACCAAGGCTGCTAAACAGTGGCCGGCCTCTATTAACAAAACATCTCTTCATACTTATCTTTCTGAGAGAGAGAGCAGATTACAGTAATGCAAAATGATCCTGCAATAACGGATGTCCAGACTAGTGCAAATACTAGTTGTTGAATCATTAGGGAGAGAGAGAGAGAGAGAGAGAGAGAGAGAGAGAGAGAGAGAGAGAGAGAGAGAGAGAGAGAGAGAGAGAGAGAGAGAGAGAGAGAGAGAGAGAGAGAGAGAGAGAGAGAGAGAGAGAGAGAGAGAGAGAGAGAGAGAGAGAGAGAGTGTGTTCAGTAAGGAGGATTCTAGGATTCCTGCTCTTCTAACTCTCTCCTCTGGGTCATGCCCAGGGATTATAAGCTTTCTTAGTACACCATCATTAAGAGAAAGAGAGTGTGGGCCTTTCTCTTCAAGACATCATATTAAAGCATTTAATATGCATATTAAAGCATATTAAAGATATGATTGGAGAACTTGTGTTTGGAGTAAGAAGCAACTCTTCTAGTCTTTCAGACATCTTTAGTGAGAGCTGGTACATCAGTCTGTCTTTCCCTGATCCAGCAGGTGGATCTTTACTGAGACACCAAACCAGGCTCAGTGTCTAGACTCTAAATATCTCTAGTGTCCAAAATTCATTTTCAAATATAAAGACTAAAGGCTGACCATACAGAACAACTTTAGACGTCTAAATTCAAAATAATAGCGTTTTAATTGTGCATGTTGCTGAGCTGCTATTTTTATAGATTGTTTTTTTTTTTAAATAATATTAAGATTATCAGCACATCAGGGGTTTTGGGATATATTTAGTTGTAAAAGACAATAATCAGATGAGGCATCAGTCTGAGAGGGATGATATTAGATACAGCTGAATTTTATATAATAAATGCATGTAGAAATCAAATAGATTTTGGATTGCAACGTGTTTACAGCATTAAAATTGATTTATTGAAAAACATTGGGAAGCTTGTTTTGCAACTTCATAACTCAATTCCGAGCCAGGAATGATTGACAACCACCGCCCCCCCCCTCACGCACACACAAAATAAACAACAAAATCTAATCTTTAGAAGCTTTTACTGTGCAAAATGTAAACTAAATATTGATGCAACATTATTGACCAGCCACTGGTCAATGCATATAGCTTATCATACACTTTCCAACATAGTAGAAGTTGTAGGGATGAATCAGAAGCAACCTCCATTGTGCTTTTGGACAAGCCACTTTAATGTTAGTTTGTGTGGAGGTAGACCATAACATGGGTTAATTTCATGCATTAGAAGTAATTTTAATCATATTTATTTCTGTAATCCAATATTAAAAAAGAGCACCTACACAAAATTCAGTTAATGTTCACAGTCACACGCACAACCCCATATGCATACAGTATTTCTTCTGTTTGTGTTCTCATCACATCTTAAAATTGGTAAATGAATAATGTATTTAATGCATTTTTAGTGTGTGGGTTGAAAATTCATGCATTTAGAAATAATAATGGCAATTTTTTTGAAACAGCATGATAATAAGAGAGCGAAAGAGGCATACTGCTCTTGTAATAGATGGCTTGTGTTTGTGTGTGTGCAAGTGTTTAGGACTTTTGGGAGAGCAGTTAACTTTCCTTTATGAACTGATAATTCTTCTTTTTTATCACTCGATTTTTCTTCTCCACCTTTGGCCTAATAACTCCTCTCTGTTCTACTCCTCCTTTCACCCCGTGGCTTGTCCATTGCACTAATTCAGTCCTGAATGGATGTTTCTTTAGTGCAGTAGCTAC
The DNA here is from genome assembly GCF_001515605.1 of Sinocyclocheilus anshuiensis. Classification (NCBI taxonomy): domain Eukaryota; kingdom Metazoa; phylum Chordata; class Actinopteri; order Cypriniformes; family Cyprinidae; genus Sinocyclocheilus; species Sinocyclocheilus anshuiensis. The sequence continues at coordinate 200,679 of NW_015555317.1, forward strand.
TGCTTCAGAACCCAGAGGTGCCAGGAATAAACGTGTCTGCTCACTCAGCACTTCAGTTTATCTTTCAGTCTGGTCTCCATACACAGGTCCCCAATTGACAATGTACAAATTCAGCCTTGGTTTATCTCTGAACTTTGACTTTCCAAGTCAAAATGTACTCCAACACAAACCCTCAAGATCATCGTTCATCGATAGACACCCTCAAGAACAACAAACCTCTACATAGACCTTCAGGAGCAATCTTTACACAAACCTTCAGCCACAAAGTACCTCATAAAGCACGTTCTGCTTTAATCACATCTCTTTGTCAACTCCAGCAACCCAGTTTCAGCTCCGCTGTCTTTTCCAGGTGTCCTCATTCTCCCTGGGTCATCCTTTCTTCCCCTTTGTCTTTCTTTCTGACTTTCTCTTCTTATATCTTTCTCTCTTTAATCCTCCCTTTGGTCTTATATTAATCATGTATTCTCAAACCTTTACTGTTATCTCCACCATATTTTCCCTTTCTCTCAGTCTTAATCTCTTTACCATTCACTTTTTCTCAGACTAAATAATTTAGTTTATTTCACCTCACATTCATTCCGATCTGTCAGACTTTCTTTTTGTCTTTCTCATTTGTCAATTAACAAATATTCTCTGCTAATAAGAGATCTCTCACTCCTGTTCTTTTAGTATGTAAGCAGTTCAGTCACATTTCTCTATGGTTTCCTACAAGACTCTAATTAGCCTCGTTTCTAACCCTCAGTTAGGCTATCTTCTCTATTATTATTCCAAAGCAGTGTTTTCTCACCCGCTGTCTCATCAATACTCTCAAATATATCCTCCCCTCCCCTTCCACAGCACACACACCAACAATTAGTCTCATTTCTGTCAGGGGATCTAGAAGTCCAGGCCTCATTGATATGTTAGGCTGTAATGCCGTCCATGTCATGGTAAAGCCAAACAGTAGATTGAAGATTAAGCTTCCAGGGGACTTCAACCAAAAGTCTATTTCTGATGGGGCTTCATGGTGCAAATAACAGCAGATCTCTTAATGTTTTTGTCTTTTTCCTCTCTCTCTCTTTCTCTCAGTTATACTGCAAGAGTGGTGGGCAATGGAGTTCATGCTCAAAGAGAGAATCCAGAAGTAAGAGTCAGAAGTGCTGACCCTGTGCTTATGGATGTCAAAAACAGACTTGAGCTCTTCAACATGGTGAGAAATATCATGATTTGGTGACACTACTGCACACATCTATGACATCTTAAAGGGATAGTTCACCTAAAAATAAAAATTCTGTCATCATTTATTCATTTACCGATCTGTTTTGTGTTCGTTTCTTCTTTGAAAACATTCTTTATTCCACAGAAAAAATGAAGTCATTTGGAAGTTATAATAGTTCATAATAATAAATCATAAAATGCATGTTATAACATTCCATTATAAAATTAAATATAAAAAACTTAAACATTTCAAAATTTCTTGGCGTACTAAAACATCTAAAACTAAAACTTAATTAAAAAAATAAATAAAAACTATACAGACATAAAAAATTCTAAAAATGACAAAAACGCACAACAGCATTTCTTAAACTTTAAAATTTAATCACAGACAAAGTATAAAAACTCAATTCAAAATATTTATAAAAACTATAATAGTATCTCAGTTAGGGCTGCATGATTAATCAAAATTATATCGATTTATTTCAAACACTCGACTGACGTTATGAAATGAGTTTGGAGTAAAAATATGTTATTAAATGTGGTATTTTCACGTGCTTTCAGATGGAACAGCATTTACTACACAGAGCCGTAGTTCACTGAGAAGCTACGCAAACTGCTTTCATAATCGCAGAACAATTTCTTCAATTTCATTATCACGCGATTATGTCGTCTGCGATTATGAATGCGATTTTGCGTAGCTTGTCAGTGAAATACAGCTCTGTGTAGTAAATGCTGCTCCATCTGAAAGCATGTGATGGAGATTAACTACTGATCACAGAACTGGCTTTACTGACAAGATGCGCATGACAATCGCATGCGATTAATCGCGCAGCCCTCAATGACACTATAATAACACTTGTTTGGAACGACATCAGGATGAGTAAATCAATTTTTTCTTTCTTTCAGGTGAACTATCTCTTTAAGAAGAATAACATTCACTAGTAATTGCTTAAAATGTATTACTAATTTATCTATTGATAAATATGTTATTTCTAAGATGGCAACCATAGTGACCAAGCATTGATTTGGGAGGTTATGTTCACATAACCCCTTTTTACACCAAATTAGAAGTTATTAAGATGAATGTGATGTTCTTAAAACTTGTAAACAGAAGCAGGGTTATTATCATAGTGTTCTGCTTGGCTGAATTTTGCTCCATGATGCACAAGTTCACAGTTTTGCATAATGTGAGTGTTGTTTGAGCTAGGGAATATCCATCAGCTGTGTCTCAGGGAATACCACAGGTTTTAAGCATTGTACTGTCATGGTAACACCATGGTATTAATTGAAAATGCCATTTTACATGAATATGGTAATCAATATGGTCAAAATACCATGGTATTACCATCACAACACTATTTTACCACCACAGTATTTTTTGTAAGGGATATGTACAGGTTATAGTGTAGGTTATTCAGTAGAAGATAAGACTTCTAAATGCAAAACGCTACCTTAGTGATGCCTGTCAGTGACCAAAAGTGGTACATTGTTTATTTTAGGTGATTATTTAGGTGATTATAAATGCAGAGCACAAATTCTGAGTATGGGTCACCATACCTGGCCACACGTCACTTCACTTTCTCTTCACTTTCACTTTTATTATATTCCTGTTTTTTGCAAACTTTTATGATAAAAGAAATCACAACTTTTACAATGATAATAACATCAGACAGTGTTGTTGGCCTGCTGTAAGCAGTCTGAAGAAATGTGCTGATTAGTACGTCATTCACATCTTTTATCTTTTATTATAAAAGTTGATTTTATTACTAAACATTAATGTGAATAATAATAATAATAATGATGATGATGGTGATGATGCTGATGAAATATTACTGGCAGTATTTTTGTTACTTTAAAATATGTTTTTATTATTAGATAATAATAATAGTTAATAATAATAATAATAAAATTAGAAAAAAAATCTTTAATAGGAAATACACTTATACATGATACGAAATGTTGTGTAAAATAGAAAATGGTATTATTTTATTAAAATGCAGCTGCTGATATTTGTAATATCTGGGGCTGCCACGATTCGTGGACTCGATTATATATTTTGCCCGTGTTGATTAACCTGCAAAATACCAAAAGTGGCACATTCCATGGACGAGAATTCATGAAAAGCATTATTAGACCGCTTTCTAAGGCTGCACGAAATATGAAAACCATTTAAAAATCATAATAAAGCATAGTGCTATTATGAATTCACAAAGGCTGTGATTCAATTAAATAAATATATGTGCTGCGGGTTTAATATGTGTTTTATTTCTATGTCTTTAGGTTACGTGCATCTCAGAGCGGCTCCGTTCACAGTAAATGCTGCTCCACATAAACAGTTATCATTTACATGTGCGTACCATGAGTATATGTATGCACATTACTCCATGAGTCTGAGTTGCTTATAACGTTCCTCTGGGAACAATATGCACCATTCTATGAACCTACACCAGCACAGAAGAATACATCATTATCATTATCATCTTTATCTATCTATTATGTAAGATGCTAACTATGAGTTTGCATGTTTTGATGTCCACATGTTCTTGTTCAAGAAATGACAGTGGCTGTAGCATTTCTATCATGAAGAAGTAACCAAATATTAATGCTCAAGTGGACATTTGAATTAAATGCTGTTTAGTCAATATTAAACAAGGATTAGATCGCGCTGTAAAGTGTAAAAACAATTGTCAGGCCGTTGGTGCCCTCTGCAGGCATTTGATATAATACTGTACATAAGTTATGATTATATTGTTTTATTACACTATGTATTGTAACGGTTTTGTTCAACCATATGATTACTTGCTTTGGATATTTTATTTGAACCAATTATTATTGCCTCATTGCTCATATTTATTTTAAGTTATTTTAAACTATTGTTCGCTATGGTCTATTTAAATTACTGCAAAAAAAAATAAAAAATCGACCGATTACTTGATTACCAAAATAATCGTTAGTGACAGCCCAAGTAATATCTGATATCCAGTAGAGCACTTTTTTAAAACATTTTTTATTGTATTCCATTAATTTTTCAGTTTTTGCATAAAAGAAATTACAACTTTTCCAACGCTAATCAAATCAGGCAGTGTTGTCGACCCACTTATAGGCAGTCTGAAGAAATTTGCTGATGTCTTTAGAAGCATTTTCCTGTTGTTGTTTGAGATGTTCTGTTCTCATTCTGATAGACCTGATGGAGCAGTCATACGTTAACAATGTGGCAGGAAACAAGGGCAGGTGTTCTTTTTCAGATGTGAATTAAACAGCTCATCAAAGTGATCCTGATGTTATTCAAATATTAACTAACAGATACAACTTCCACCTAATTAACAGCACCTAGTGCAGACTCTGAGATGTGTTTAACTGCTTTGGCTGTGGAGGAAGGGATTTTATACATGTCACATGTGGAATTAAGGCTGATTCTGATGGGAAGTGAAGAATTAAAGAGAAGAAATGAGGACTGGCAGGGGCTATAGATTGAATCTGTGCAGACTGACCTAACAGAGTCATCTGACTGTCTTGTGAACTGGTGGCATCAGTAAACAATGGTGAGAACATCATGGCCTTATACACACACACACACACACACACACACACACACACACACACACACAC